>NW_018248706.1:7958-9637 GCF_001263595.1 Phalaenopsis equestris
CATACCATAGTGTCGTGACATTTTGTAGTGCATGATACTAGAACCAAGAATAAACATACAGATTGCTTACAAATTTTAGATGCTTCCATAACCATACCATAGTGTCGTGACATTTTGTAGTGCATGATACTGGAACCAAGAATAAAGCGCAAAGAGTTGCATGAGTAAGGATTTTCTCCTAACAACACTATAAATAAATCAGTTTTATATCAACAGACGCATACATTTCTCATCTAACCAAGCTATATAAAACAACCATATAAAGATTTCCAAGCTATATAAGAACTTCCATGTATCCAAGCTATGTAAGAAACTTCTGATTACCCACTGCATATCTCGAAGATTTTGAAGATGGAAAGCACGTCTTCAACCCGAGGAAAGCATAAGCATATGGGTGAAATTTAGTGTCTTCATAAGATATATAAATACAGAAGAATCAAGTGGTATGCATGTAAAGCTTCAAATAAAAAAAAGAGAACTTTTCCTTGTATTCCACTGCATATTCAGATGCTATATATGGGCTGCCGAATTTTATAAACATGTGGGTCAAATTTATACAAAAAAAGGTAATATTGCTGAAGTAGATAATGGATGAAGGGGACACCTTATCTTTATTCATTCTGAATGAAGATGCCTAAGTTGAGGGTTATTTTGATCACCTAACCAATCAACTATGATTGGGATTTGCCTCATTTTTAAGAAATGCATCAAACCATTTTGCCCCAAGAGGGGATGAATGGGCAAACAAGGCCGTTAATCTTTCAGATCATTGTGATCTATGATTGGGAACAGAATGACTCTAAGATTGGCGTCAGGGCACGATGCTTTGCATCGCATTCCCAGAGCTGCACTAAAAGACTTTGCAAACACTTGACAATAAAGCATCACGATGATAACTTAACTTTCCCACTTCCGAGTGCACTTTTTTAAAGACATTGGCTGCACTAAAAGAAATTCAATTGGATTAGTAATGCAGATATCAATAGCAAAAGAAATTCAATTGGATTAGTAATGCAGATATCAATAGCAAAAGAAATTCAATTGGATTAGTAATGCAGATATCAAAGACATTGGCTGCACTAAAAGAAATTCAAGGGATACACAACAAGCCTTCATGCTTGATCTGTAAAATCCCCAACACCACTAAGTATGGAGTTTCACTACAAACTAATATAGAGCTCAAAACAACTACTCAGAGCTGCACTTTTCCCATATCTGGATAGGGCTTCAGAGATCCCCTTTGTAACGGATATGCAGCATCAACCAAATAGTATTTACCCGGAGGTGGGTATTCATAACTCAAATATTCAGACGTCCATAAAAAATCGCAAGTATTTCACTCTGTATTTTGGTTCCAACTTCATTAAAAACTGTCTGATGGTTGGATCTCGTAACACCTTCACGTATTGAATGTAGTCATCATCATCTGCCTTAACATCAGAATATGTATTGAGGACCTGAAGACACTCATCAATTGAGCTGTCTTGCGAAGAAGAAGACCAAGCTTTACATGTTTCAACAAGTGCATCTATAGTGCCTTTAATGAAAGCAACCCCTTTGTTCTTCTTTTCTACCCTGGGACGCTTGGGCACACTTGTGGATTGAACATCAACATCAATTCAAAAACCATCAATTTAAAATTTCTGTTTATATTTTAATGCATTTGTGGTGTGTGGCCC
>NW_018248707.1:0-377 GCF_001263595.1 Phalaenopsis equestris
CCCCCCCCCCCCCCCCGCCGATCGCCGCTAACCTCCTTCGACCACCACCGATCGTCATCAACTGTTGTCGGCTACCACTAACCAGGCGCCGTCAGTCGACGTTGTACTTTAAAAAATCTAGTAACCCTTTCCCGTTTGTGAGAGAATGAGCATATGTAATCATCAACTTATAGTGAATTTTTATAACTGAGCAATATCCCATGGTTTTTTACCATTACGAGTTTTCTACGTAAAAACTTATGGTGTCATCACATGTTGATTCCCTTTTATCTGAGTATGTGTTGAATCCTCGTGCAAGACTAAGACAATAATCTATCACTCGTAACGCCGCGAATTTTCTAACACGCATCATCATTATATGTAGTAATTTTCTCTAA
>NW_018248708.1:0-404 GCF_001263595.1 Phalaenopsis equestris
ATATATATATATATATATATACATATACACATAACAAAAATATGTCCTTAAATATTATATATATATATAAATGTCGCGTATCCCGACCTGCTGGTTGGCATCTTTGGTGTAAGATCTCTTAGATCGAGGGTTCAAATCCCTCTCTGGCAACATGAGCCTTAATGAGGTTGATACTTGAATTGTTAAACATATTAGAAGTGACTAGAGCCTCGTATAATAGTCTCTGAACATTTCCCATGCCGTGACCTATTGGTTGGTAAGTCCCCTCAGGTCACGGGTTCGATCGTGAGTGGCGCTGGATCCTCGAATATTTAGGCACACATCATGGGGCATAGCGCATGAGAAATCATTATTTGAGCCTCTGCCAAACACCGGGTTCTTTTTCAAATATATATGTATTTATA
>NW_018248709.1:0-637 GCF_001263595.1 Phalaenopsis equestris
GCCTTATTTTTAAAATTATTAGGATAATTATTTTACTTAACCTTGGTAAAAACATCAACGTTCAGGTTAGGACCAATGTAAGGTATAAATTTTGCAAATTTGGATTCTTCTCATTCCATGTAAGATTGACACAGAACTCAATTCCATATATTATTGATACACCACATATACTTGTGAGAGTCGCTCGGTTTTCCCCCCCCATCGGTCGGGCGCCGGTTTTGAGGATGTAGATTTGAAATTTATTTTATTTTTCTATCATTTATAGTGTACTTAATTATTTTCTTAATTACAATAATTCTCTTGTTAAGCGTTTTTGATTATTTATTGACTCGTGTTTTCTTTTGTTGTTCATTTTTAATTACTTGTACTATATGGAACTCTTATTAGCTTAGGGTCGCTTAGCTAGTTTAAACTGGTTGGTGTATGCATAGTCTCGGACCCTTGGACCTTGAACCTTATTACCCTAAGTTAGAGAGAACTATTAAAAAAACAAAAAAAAAAAAGAATTCAAAAACATTAGGAGAGATGACACACATACTTTAGGAGGAACCACATGTGCACCGACCAACCTAGACCTCTTAGGAATTTTGCAAACTCTACTATAGATTAAGTTAAACTAAGCATTAACACCCTTACC
>NW_018248710.1:0-504 GCF_001263595.1 Phalaenopsis equestris
TGTTGTTGTTATGCCTCTACTACCTTCTATGAGAGTTAAATGTCTTCTTTAAGTTGCTTGATGCTTCCGCGAAATAGTTTTGTATTGTTGTAGTCAATATGTCCTATTCTTCTTAAAATGTATGAGAGTAGGCATTGAAATAAAAAAAAAATTGAAAATAGTAACTTGATAATTTCAAATAAAATGAGTTGATTCTAAAGAATCTAGAGAGAGGAGTCTGAAATAGAAGTTTTTCCACTATTTTTAGAGGTTTTTGGAGGACATGGGGAGAAACATCAATGATGTCTAGAAGGTAGTCTAGAAGGTTATATGCAATGAGGATAACATTGTATTTGAAGAACCATGATGAGAAATTAGATGATGTAAGTTATATTTTGGTTATGGAGTGGCAGTCGTTATCCTCCCAGACTAACCATGGAATTTGGGACCAAGCTTTGGATTAGTCAATGTTTATTATGCACTCGAAAATGAGTAAAGAATATGATTGCTCATATTTGGCACAAA
>NW_018248711.1:0-456 GCF_001263595.1 Phalaenopsis equestris
TGTTGTTGTTATGCCTCTACTACCTTCTATGAGAGCTAAATGTCTTCTTTAAGTTGCTTGATGCATCCGCGAAATAGTTTTGTATTGTTTTAGTCAATATGCTCTATTCTTCTTGAAATGTATGAGAGTAGGCATTGAAATTAAAAAGAAAATGAAAATAGTAACTTGATAATTTCAAATAAAATGAGTTGATTCTAAAAAATCTAGTTGATTCTAAAGAATCTAGAGAGAGGAGTCTGAAATAGAAGTTTTTCCACTATTTTTAGAGGTTTTTGGAGGACATGGGGAGAAACATCAATGATGTCTAGAAGGTTATATACAATGAGGATAACATTATATTTGAAGCACCATGATGAGAAATTAGATGGTGTAAGTTATATTTTGGTGTTAGTGTTGATGGATATGTGGGGATTTTCCTTCTAAAATAAAGTATGAAATAAGGAAGGTGTAATACCA
>NW_018248712.1:0-432 GCF_001263595.1 Phalaenopsis equestris
TAAAAATAATTGTAGAATTTTTTTTGGAAATTAAAGCATTTGCTGCATAACATTGACCAAATTTTGGTGTTGAATCCTTTTAGAGCGTAGAGTCGTGTAATGTCTTTGGGTTATGCCAAATATTATTAATATTGAGCAGAAGATGAAGAAAGGAGAGAAGAGCAGCCCATAAGAATAGAGTGCCTACCTCTAACCTGCTCATTTTTACATTTGTTCCTTATTTATAAGCTCTGGGTGTCCTTTGATTATTGTTTAAAAAAAACATATAAAGATGCATAATGTTAAGTCATATCTAACAATTTTATGTCATTTCTAATAGCTTTCGGTCATGCCCAATAATTTTATTTTATTTCATGTAGTTTTATGTCATGTCCTACTGCCTTTTATCAAGTCCTGTCATGTAGTTGAACTTGACAGTTTTGTGGTTGGATG
>NW_018248713.1:0-4254 GCF_001263595.1 Phalaenopsis equestris
TATCTCGGTGGAGAATATAGAGTACTTAGTTCTAGCTTGTATCCTTCTTTAGAGAACAATCAAATGACTTAAACAAACTATCACTTAAGAAGAATTTTTTTGTAAGAACTAAAAAACAATAAAAATGATTTTCTTTTTACATTCCATAACTTTAATTTTCAAATTTAAGTGAATTCATTGAATAAAGCTACAAGCTTTACAAATTATTATTTGGCTTAACTCAAGAGTTAATCAAGTTGCTTGTGAGATCCATATTCAGACTAATTCGTATACTACTTGATCGCACGTGCACTTAAGTGTGATGTGTGTTATTTGCACAGTAGATCATGATGATATTTTATATATTATTTTGTAAATTATTGATTTTGACCCTTAATCTACATGTATTAATTCCAAAGGTGGAAAAGATAAATGATTGGATTGATTAAAGATGAAGGTTGCAAATTAGTGATTATAGATATATCTTTAGCTATATTATAATCATCTTAATATTATATATTGATGGATGTAGAGATTCATATCATGATAGCTATATAAGAACTCTTTTAACTATTTAGTTTTATGAAATAATTAGAAATGATTTTAAAGATTGTTTGTTTTAATGTATTTCTGATAACATATTAATGTTTCTATATTATAGTAAATAATTGATTAAAAATATCGTTTTAAATAGATTATAGATAATGTTTATTGCTTTGTGTTCAACATAGATTTTAGGTAAAGTTTATTGCTTTGTAGTCAACAAAATATAACCTATTCTAGTATAAAAACTAAGTCAATTTGGGTCTTGACTAGTGACCTTCATTTGAACAAAAAATAATTTAAAAAATCTTAATAATCAAGAAAAACTTTTTTTATTTAAGGAAATTTACCTAATGTTAAACATGAATTGAACATGATTTCTTTATTATAAATGATTGGCTTAGTAAAATATTGGTTGATATTGGCAAGAGGGAACAAAGGGAAAAGAAGATTATCGAGGATTATTGTGTAAGGAGGGAAATTTCTTTTATTTTAACATTAAGAGAATATTTAAAATCAATGGAAAGCACATAAATGATCATCTCCCGAATATACCGATGATTAGAGTTGTAATAGAGTCGAATCAAACTGAGTGCGTCTTGGATTGGACTTGGTTTGATCATATCATAGTTTAATGAGTACTTTAATGAATTAATTAACAAGCTAAAATTTTGAATGAATACTTTAACTTTAATATAAAGTTGGTATTAAATAATATTTAAAATCTAAAAAATTAAGTAATTGAATAAATTTTAAATTAATAAATAAAAAGTTTACACCAACAAATAAGATAATTTATAAGTCATTAAGAAATTTTCTTGTAATCAAATAATATAAATGAGTAATAAGAAACCATTCCATTGAAAAAAGAAAAAAAATAATTATAATTAATTAATATGAATATTGTTAGATTATAACATATTCTATTAATTAATTATAATTACTATTAATAATTATAATTAATTAATAGAATATGTTATAATCTAACAATCATCAAATCTTTATCTTCTTACTACGAAACTTTCCCTTTTCTTATGAAAGGAAGTCGAAAAGCTTCACCTTTCACAGTAGCGTGGCGTTGAAGAATCAATCTCCTAACCCTCCACACAAAACCATAAAAAAGTGATTGGAAATCTCGTCCTCTCCACCGTTCCCGAATCAGAATCCCAAATCAACACCTGAGACCGATCACCGATCCATCGCCCGCCGATACCCCCACCGAGCACCCGGCAGCCGCCTCGACGTGATGCGTAAAAAATTTCAAAACACTAACCCTACCTTTCACTTTCATCCTCGACTCCACCTCCATGGTCCCCGATTTCAGCGGTGCGGCGGAAATGTCGAAAGACTCGACGGAGAATTTTACCCCCATGTTCTTGGTCCGGCCGCCGTCGATCTCACCGGCTGGGATGTAGATGAATCCGAGCTGTTTTCCGGCGTAGATTAGCTGGAGAGAGCTGTCGTAATGGGAGAAGGCGGCGCGGTTAGGGTTTCGAACGACGGCGTATTGTGCGAAGGTGAAGCTAACGGTGCCGTTGCGGAAGGAGAAACTGGGGATCTGGATGGCGGAGACGTGGATCGTTGGGGAGCGGGGACGGAAGAGGAAGAAGAAGGTGATTGCGAGGGAGGTGGTGACGAGGACGAGGAAACAGGCGGCGAGGGCGCAGGAAGAGAGGGCTTTGCCTCCGCCGCCGGTGTAGGTGGGGTGCCTGAATGGAGAATGGTAGTGGTCTGTTGATCGCGAAGGAGCCATGGAGTGAGGCGATGGGGTCCCTGTGATTCTTCTTTGTTTCACAGTCTTCTTCTTCTGGGAGTCGACTGGGTAATGGAGAGTGAGAGTGGGAAAGAACGGAGAGGAAATGCTCAGTAAAAATGAGCAGGTGTGTTGAAGAAGAAAAAGTATTTCGATCTGCTCGTAATTTACGTCTTTTTCGTTTTTTTCTTCTTTTTTGGGGGGGAAACTTTTTGTTTTAATTTGTTGCTGATTTTTAATGGGTTACTATTTTAATGATTGTAGATTTTACTTTTTTTTTTTTTTTTTACATTTATACCACTAAATTTTTTATGCATAAAAATATTTCTATTTTATTTTTTAAAAAAAGTAAAATATATATTTAAAACCTAATAAAGTAAAATATCAAGAGTAAATTATCATTGTTTGATAAAGGTCTTGAGGCGTGAAACGAATTTTGAGATATTTTTTTGAGCAAAAAAAACTTTCAAATAGTGATTAAAAATCATCTAGAACTTTCATTTTAAGAAGCTTACAGTAAAACTGGCCGGCTTGACTAGACGAAGGCGATAGCACTAACATTGACCCAAGCCGAGTCAAATCAAGCCTAGATCGAACTATTAAACTATTTTTGAAAGTTTATAGCCTTCATTGGAAGGTTAAATTAATTTCAATTCTGACAAGGATACATTCAAATCAAGCGTCTCAAAGAGAGAAATCCAACGAGGCCAAGATTATTCAATTATAACACCATTAAGGAATTAAAATGTTCGCAGAATGTTGTCCAATCAAAGGGATCTCTTCTGATCATCTGATGGAGTGGTAAAAATCATGTCCTTATTTGTCAGGAGAGCTCTTCTAGACTCTAAAAATATATTACTACCCCCTTCATGAAATGAGACTTAAGTCTTGGATTGGAGGAAGCACAGAGCTTGGAAGAGAAGGAGCTAAATTTCAGTATATTTTTGGACCGAAGACCCGACGAACGCTTCTAGCTTGTGCAACTGACGACCGCCGTCAATCACACCTTGCCAACCACATGCAAGCATCATCAACTGCTCAGTGTTCATTGCAATCATGTCCCTTATAATATCACGATGTACTGTGCAAAATCCCAATGTATGTTGCACAATAATAAAGCACCTTATAGAGCACCTCGAAAACGGTATAATGACGCACCCTGAGGACAGTGTAAAAACAAACTCGAATACTGTCTAATGATTAGAATGTGATTAGTTATTCTGGTGTTCTCTATAGAATTTTTATAATGTGGCTAATACATCGATTTTATGTGAGGAACCAACAGTTGTTTAATAAACAGATTGAGCCCAAAATCTTTGTTGTATAGTTTATATAAAGAATAAAGTAGGGTTGAA
Organism: Phalaenopsis equestris; assembly: GCF_001263595.1. NCBI lineage: Eukaryota > Viridiplantae > Streptophyta > Magnoliopsida > Asparagales > Orchidaceae > Phalaenopsis > Phalaenopsis equestris. Next base: position 3,631 of record NW_018248713.1, read on the forward strand.
GCATAGTTTGGTACATTTTCTAGACCCTAATGACTATCTACTCATGATTGGCACCTGAACCTTGCCCCTTGATTTTTGGGAAAGAAAATAGAGATATGCCCCAACTATCACTCTTTCTACGTGCCCTGCATATGATGCAATCATGTGCCCCACATACGATGCAGCTACGCACCCCACGTATAGTACATTAACGACTCCCGAAGATTGTGTAACAACGAACCCTGCAATAACTGCTTATAACAATCTTACTAAGGATATGAAAACTTTCTTCGGACTCCTGAAGCTCTCCCTATAACTCATTACCTATGACTTACGTGACTATGGCATACAAACTTTATCACACCTCATATTGCCCCAAACTCTAATCTCTGCGGCCTACAGACATTTTCACATCACATTTAGCTCCCAACTCCGACCTCTATAGCCTATGAAAGTTATCACAGCTCATGTAGCTCCCAATTTCAGCCTTTGTGGCATACAAATGATATCACATCTTATGTGGTTCTTAACTAAGACCTCTATGCCCTACAAACTTTTTTACAGCTCCCTGACGACCTACTTGGCTCATAACTCAGTAACTCCCAGCTCCGGCCACTACCTTACAAACAAAATTATAGCTCTCTA
>NW_018248714.1:0-1181 GCF_001263595.1 Phalaenopsis equestris
CATTTATTCATCACCAACACAACAAATTTTCAATAACATTGAGAAAGTTGAGTGTCGGACATGTTGGTGATGCTCTCTCAACAAGCGGAAGGACCTCTGTAAAATAAAAATGTTGTAATATTTATTAGTATACTAAATAAATTTAAATTATAATTCTAATTCAAATCAAATGATTCTATCACAAACTCCCTAAAATACATGTCCTAAGTTATGATCGTAATATGTTTCCAAGAGAGAGATGGAGGATAATATCCACTCCTGTTGATTTTCGTGATACGCGTGATAAGTTTTCTGAAGGGGTAGAACCTAGAATAGAAATAATGTTACATAAAATATCAAAAAGTGCATTGAACATGTTATAGTATAAAAGTAAACTTATGATTCTCCCTCTAACTTAATATATACACGTTTGGAGATGTTCTGCCTGATAGGTGAGGGAGTAGATGCCCTAACTCACCAAAAAAAGGAAGGTACTCGCTGAGCGAGTGGTGGTGGCTGAGTTCTTATAACAGAAGATGTGAGGGGGGTTGCATTAGTAGGAGCATTTGGTTGGAAAAGAGCAACGAGCTTGATTGGAGTGGCAACAAAAGTTGTGGGAGGGGTTTTAGTGGTGGTGGTACTACTAATTAACATAACATTAGTGTTGTGTGAGATAGAGCGAGATACTAACTCCTTCATCCTTCTGTAAGTACTAGGGCCTTAAAGAGGAGGTCAGTGAGATTGCAGATCTCTAGTAACACTTGAAGCCATCAATAGCAAGAAAAAATCATTAATAAATTTAATACTAAACAACAAAAGTAAAAGTAATAAAAGTAAACAAAAGAAGTATAATATAAGCAGCAAAAGTAAAAATATAAAGGTGCAGAATCAAAACGGAAAATATGTTGTAACTACGTGTAAAAACATAAAAAGTAAAAGTAAAAATACATAGAGTAGACAATGTGAAAGATAGAAAGCTAACAATATAGTAGATAAAATTAAGAAGAAGCTAAAACATAAATATACATACCAATCTTAGTCAGTTTCATTAAATAAATTAGTCAATAATGAACTTAAAATTTCTTTATTTATATCATCATCACTGTCATCCATAGAAACCTCTTCATAAGTTCTAGTGATAACTTATAGGGAAAAAAGTTCTTCAATATAATCAAACTAAATACAAAAATCTGACATTTCCT
>NW_018248715.1:0-998 GCF_001263595.1 Phalaenopsis equestris
TGTGACTAAGGCATTTTTTTTAGGCAGCTTGAGGCATTCATATGGTTACTTTGGTAAATTATTTTTCTTCTCAAATTTCTTCTCTTATTTTTAGTCTGATAATGTTCATAATTTTGTTCAGAATTGTTACTACTAAGTTTCCAATTGCGACAAATAAATAACAATTATTGTCAATTTTCTGTGGTTTGAATTTATTGTTGATTTCCTTGGATTTATTAGATCACTGCATTGTTATTTGGATTCGTCTTTGCTAGTTTGCACCTACATGAAGCAAGTTTTGCAAATTTATTGGTATTTGATTTGTGAATCCTATATTTTTTTATATAATCTACAAAAATTTCATATCTTAAACTATTGCGAATCATCAGGGCAATTTAAAAAAAAAAGGAGAATCAATTCTTTTTGGAACGAAACAATGTTTCTAGAAAGCATGCATGTTTGACTTCTTCATAAGCATCATTTTTTAGCTTTCGTACAACCGAATCTTTCCTCGTAACAACTGACTTAACTTCTACCAAAAGACTTAAAAACCTAGTTCTTATCTGAAATACATAATCAATCAATAAAATCATACTAAACAGGGCCTTAAACCTTGAGCCCTTCATAAACAAGTGTTTAGCATTCAAGAAATGTATTATATAGCATGACCTTATAACAGTGAGTTTTGGTTTGCAGGCTAGGGCTGAAGGGCAGAGAGCCATCCAAAGCAAACACATAGCATCGTGAGTCAGCTATCTTATTTATTTCTCTCTGAATACTGATTCAGTACACGATTACTTTCTTCTTTTCCTATGAATTTAGTAATATATGAGATAAATTAATTGATAAAAATTGCTTTTAATGAATAAGAGTTGTAACTTCAACTCCAGCAAGAACAGTGATGTGCCGATTAAATGATTACACATTTTTTATCAGAGAAAATAAATTTTCATTTTAAAAGAATGGAATTAGAAGATTTTGCTATTGAGAATTAGAAATGAACTTTTCTTTGCCAGATC
>NW_018248716.1:0-410 GCF_001263595.1 Phalaenopsis equestris
TGCTTAGACAAATCCATAATACATGGAAAAATTATATATTATGTAACTCACTCTCTAACTCATTTTTCAATATATTTAAAGTCTATTGAGTTTGAGTGAATTCTAAATACACTGTTTTATGTAAGTATTACATCTAACCATCGTCGACTCCCACAGCTCGTTATAGCTCGACCGACAACCACAGACGATGCCCTCATGTCGTTGTTGGCGGCCACTGCCGCTCTTCACTTGTTCGTAACACTCCAATCTCTCACATTTCATGACCTCCACCCACAACCTATCATCTGTTACTATCTGCTATCAAATCTCTGTCGCCCCTGGTCATGTACTTTAATTATTTTTATTTAAACCAAACAATAAAACGATAGTCTTTAATTATTTTACATAGAACGAAACGACTTTAGTATTTT
>NW_018248717.1:0-4245 GCF_001263595.1 Phalaenopsis equestris
TTTTCTTAAATTTTCACCATGAATAGTGATTTTCATCCAAATCCATAATGTTCTCAAAATACATGATGAAAATCAAAATTTTTAACATAAAAGTGAAGCTCTTACCTCAACAAGATAAAATCTAGCAAATTTGGCTTGAAACCACCAAGAAATCTTCACTTTAAAGGATGCCCTAGCTCTCTAAATCACGAAAACCAAAAGTAGGAGACGAACTTGGGGTAAAAATGGAGGTTTTAAGCTCAAAATTTCACTTTAAACCGTTTGCGAACTGGTTTACGTGAAGTGGCTCTTAAGCGCGACTGATTCAATGCTTAGGCACCTAACTCACGGCTTAGCCATCGCTTAAACATGGGGTCTTGACGCGTATGCTCCAGTGCACAAATTTTGATATTTTTTATTCTAAGTGAAATGCACTTCTAGCCTAAGTTAACCACCCCTAAATTGTCTTATACATATTTAATAACTATTTACTTCGCCATCAACTCTCCTCTTTCTCAAAGTTCACCAATATTAACTAATTTTATTCAACATAAAATAACACAAAATTTCACAAAAACAAACACTTATATTAATTCACAAAAAAATACAAATACTTTTGATACATAATTTCTCAATCCAAAGAGTCTTGGATGGGATAATTCCTAAGCACAAATACTAAACAAACTTATCATTAAAAACACAAAATAAACTTAATACTAACAAACAAACACTAAACAAAGAACTTAATTCCACTCTCCTTCTAGTGGAACGAATCTTGTCCTGTCATTAGTTTCTCCTTGGGCATTTGGAATATAGATTTGATAGAATGGACGGTGGTGAAGAACTCTGGTTGAGTCTTCTTCAATCAATTTGTTTTTCAAATACGTAGCATTATCTGCTTCTTCAACAAAACTGGCGTGGCTAAATTAAATCTTAAGTTGCCATCCAATATGCTCCAAATGTGGGTTAACGTCTATCACTTTTGCTTCAATTGAAGCCACTCAGCCTCAATTTTTGTGATTTTCTTTGCTATTCTTTCTATGCTAATGGCTAGGGCTAATAGCTAGGAAATTGTTGTATAACTCTTGAGCACTTTGACTAATGAACTTCTTCTTCATAGCATCCTCCTTCTTCTTCATATCAATCTCTCAAGAAAACATCTTTCTAAGATTTCTCACTCTTCACTTAGATTTTAGGGCTAAAATTGAAGTGGTGCGAGAATTCTCTTCATTCCTTTCTATTTATATGCCTTATACCAAGCCTAAAACTACTAGACATATTCTCAAACCAATAACCCACGTTAAAACCCACTAAACTATGTTTATAACTTCTAGAAATGTAATTTAGCATGTTTAGCAAACTATCGTGCTTAAGCGTCGAATGTTGGCGCTTAAGCCCCGGTGCTTAATTTAGCACAGGTTAGCTTAACGTCCAAATACTCATTCTAACATATCTAAGTCATCAATTAAAGTCTTAGAATTATTACTAAATAATTAAATATTCAAAATACTACTAAAATTTTCTAAATCAAACACAACATGAAAACATTAAAAATAAAAACACACAACTAACAATGGTTGCCTCCTACAAAGAGTTTGGTTTAGCGTCGTCAGTCTGATGTAACAAATGCTTATTCTGGTTGTTGACCCAACAACATAAGATCAACAACATAAGATCATTTAATTTAAGTTGATCCCCTAAAAGTAGGGGTTCATCCTGTGCCATTCACATTGAATATCTTCTCAGTTTTAGATATTTGATATCCACAACTCCATAAGGGTAAACTTTTATCACAACAAATAGGCCCATCCACCTGGACTTAAGTTTGCCTGAAAATAATCTTACCTTGCATTATATAGCAAAACTTGTTACCCTGGCTCAAGATTTTTAGTAACATCTTCTTCTTTTCTTTATAAATCTTAACACTCTCATAAGATTCATTCCTTATCTCTTCAAGCTCGTTTAATTGCAATAGTCTTTTCTCACCAGCATCCTTTAAAATATAATTAAATTCTTTAATATCTTAATAAGCTTTATGTTCAAGTTTAACTGGTAAATGAAAAGCTTTCCCAAATATTAGTTTGTATGGGGACATTCCTATAGGAGTTTTATATGCAGTTCTATAAACCCACAAAGCATAGTCAAGTTTGACTGACCAATCAATTTTTGTTGGATTTATAGATTTTTCCAATATTCTTTTACATTCACGTTTGGATAATTCAGTCAAACCACTTATTTTATGATGATAAGCAGTAGCAATTTGATGGTTGATATGATATTTCTTTAATAATTTTTTCATTATTGCATTCCTGAATGACTTCCCCCATCAGTTATGATCACTCTCGGCATCCCAAATCTACAATATATGTTTGTTCTTAAAAACTTTTCAACACTTTGAGTATCATATTGAGGTAAAGCAACAACTTCTATCCATTTGGATACATAGTCTAATGTTATCAATATATATAAATTTCTTAAAAATGGTATAAATAGTCCCATGAAGTCTAATCCCCAAACATCAAATATCTCAACCTCTAACACATAATTGAGGGGCATCTCATTTCTTCTAGAAATATTGCTTACTCATTGACTTCGATCATAAGTTTTGATAAAATTATTGACATCTCTAAAGACTGTAGGCCAAAAAAATCCAAATTGTAAAAATTTTGTATGTTGTTTTATCAACACTATATTGTCCCCCAAAATTAGAATTATGACATTTTTTGATACTTTCATAAGTTTCCTTTAAAGGCACACATCTTCGAATAATTAGATCATTTACTTATTTATATAAAAATGGGTCATCCCAAAAATAAGTTTTAGCTTCAAATAAAAATTCCTTCAGATAAAAATTTTTTCAGATAAAAATTTTCTCTTACGTTGGTACGTCATTCCACGGGATATAATATCACTAACAATAAATTTCACAATTTCAGCATACCACGGAACACGCCACTCATTAATACTGAACAATTCTTCATCTAGAAAATGTTCATTAATTTCTTTTTTCATAACAAAGTGGTTTTTCTAATTCAAGCTTGGACAAATGATTAGCAATTTGATTCTCAACTCCCTTCCTATCTACTATCTCCCTATCTACTATCCCTTCCTATCTACTATCTCAAAGTCAAATTCTTGCAAAAGAAAAATCCAGCTTATCAGTCTTAGTTTTTTGTTCAACTTTTTTTTGTGATAGATTGTGTAAAATTTAATTAAATATAATCAATTAATATTCGGATTCTACGCAAGTATATGTATCGTTATCAAATAATAATGGATTTTCTATTTAAGCCCCAAATATCGATCCTACGGGGATGGTTTGAATTAAAAATGATAAATTTGCTAAGAAATTCACAGAAAGTCAATTGAAATCACTGTCAATAATTTCAATTTTTGAGATATAATTAAAATTAAATTTCTAAACTATTATCAAATCAAATATGCAAAATTTAAAAAAGTAAATACTAATATATTAACAATGTTTATGTAACGGAGATTCTAATGTGAAACAACATCCTTCTCACTATAATGTCTATGGTAAAATGAGATGAGATAAATGTTCATAATATGTATTGTACAAAATAGGAGCAATTTTAATTCTCTACCCTGATACAGTGCATAGAAAATCATTGGTTAATCTCATTGTTTAGTCCCTAAATCTGTGGTTAGGCTAGGAGGATACCGGCTATCACTTCAGAGCTCTCACTTCCCTTCACCTGAAGGCTAACTCTCGCTTCAATTTTTAAACATTAAGACTGAATTGAAGATTTTAGTCTGTCACCCTAAAGATTCTCCAATTCTACACCTTTAAACACTAAGACTGAATTATAGATTTTAGTCTGTCACCCTAAAGGTTCTTCAATTCTACACCCAACAAAGTATATTTTCCTATTATTTGCACTTAATTCCATGAACGAAATTCTCCTTCATGGAATCAAATGTGATACGCACTCTGTTATAGAACTCATACTCCATTTCTCGAATCATATGTTTCACAATGTATTTTAATAATTTAATTGACCAAATCAAAAAGTAAATTAAGGTCGGAGTTGAAAAATCATCACAATTTATTTTTAAATTTAATATTGGCACATTCATATTATCTTTTCATTTCACCATATCTCAGAGTAGGGAGAAAGATAAAGGGAACTACTCAGACTTCATGAGAAATAAATAACAAAACACAAATTTCTTATATAAAAGAAAGTTCATACAACACTGATAAACAAACAATACTTATCTGAAAACTCTTTCTCAAAGCAAATC
>NW_018248717.1:5431-7268 GCF_001263595.1 Phalaenopsis equestris
ATGAATCTTTTAAGATTTTTAATACTTCCAAAAATACAAATTTCTTTCCTAAAAAAAGAAAAATATAGCCTTATTCTCTTTTACCAAATATCTTAGCCCCTAGAATTAACATTTATTATTGAAAATTTTTACTTAAATTTACTATATATTTAGAAACATAAATATAGTTATCCAAAGTTAACCTCTAATACCAAAGGTCATGTTAAATTTAAAAATGTTAGTGAGGACAAATAAAATTAAGTTCTCTCTTTGCTTTTTTAAAATAATTTTTCTCCCCCACAAACTTAAATTTTTTAAAAAATTTACATGAAGAACTATTAAAAATGAAGGCTAAAAGAAAGCATTAAATACATAAAAAAAAATTATACCTATTGGAGATTCTGATTTTTTAACATAAATTTTTGAAAATACTGCAGGTGCTAAACTGTAAACTACAAGGCTAAAAACATTAAATTGCACATAATATATATAAAATTTGCTGAGAAAGAGCTACTCACGAAATAGAACAAAGTGCTGAAAATAACAACAACTAAACTAAATTCTAAAAATGAAAACAGTCTTCCACATTACAGTTTCACATAACATAACAAACAAAGTCTAAACAGCATCACAACACAAACAATACAGTCACACAGTACAAACACAAACAAATAAATAAAAAGATCATTAGTCAATATCATCTTTGTCTTCATCTACATCCAATTTCTGCTGCTGATATGGAGTAAACACAGTATTCTCCCCTAAGGTATCTAACTAAAGCATTATCATAAGCACCATCATACTCAAATTTTTGCTGAATCAGATCATAAGTGTGAGCATTTCTGGCTTCCATATTATGCATCCTATAATCCATCCTCAAAATATCCCCCTGTTGTATCATCATCTGATCCAAAAGTTCTTTGTTGCTGGGGTCACTAGAAGTAGGTCCATGAGAGGTAGAAGGAATATCCCTAGAAGTAGAAGGAATATCTCTAGTCTTACTGCCAGATCTACAGTCAACATGAGATTCATATGTTTTGATATTTGCAGGCCCAATAGGTCTCCGAGGCTCAACCCTCTCTTCATTAGGTTTAAAATCAACTCCTGCCTGCTCACAAAGTGTCGAGGCTCAATCCTCTCTTCATCAGGTTTAAAATCAACTCCTGCCTGCTCACAAAGTGTGTAAATAAGAGCAGGGTGTGCCAATCCACCAGACGTCTCTCCCAGAGCAATAGATCGAGTGTTCTTATAAATAATATAGCCCACATTTATGTTCATAACTTACTGAATACAGTAGTTCATAATGGCTTTATCTTTGGTCACCTCACTATGATGGTTCTTCGGAATCATTCTTCCAGAAATAAAATAAAGTCAGGACTTAGATACTGCATCTAAACTAGTATGGGAAAGTTAACTTTAACTCCATTTTTATTTTCCAAGCCCCTTTCTCACAAGTCAGCAAAGAAATAATTTCATCTAAAGCCTGATCTGTAACAGAAAAAGAATGATACTGACATCTGTACACATATTCTATAGAATAAAACTCATTTATTTTCTTTGGAGTAAATTTTACCATTTTTCCACGAACAAATACATAATCATCAGAAGCTTCAAGAAAGTTGGCATAAAATTCCATTACAATCCCAGCTATCGCATCGACAATAAAATAACAGAAGTTTTCCCATTGCCAAGCAATAATCAAACGTTCAATTTCTTCTCCTGGATTTTTAAAACCTCGGTCCTGAATTACTTTCTAATTTTCACAAATGCTATGAAATCGAGCACTAGCTCTAAAACTAACAAATTTTTGGTAACGTCCATTGTTTCACACCTCCTGAACATACATACAGTCTTCTTT
>NW_018248718.1:0-297 GCF_001263595.1 Phalaenopsis equestris
CAAAAACCTCTTCAAAATTCGTGAAAACTGATTTTGCTCATCTAGTAACTGCCACTGACACTTAAGCGCGAGATCTCGACACTTAGGTGCGGCCTTAGGATTAGGTTTTTGACACTTAAGCGCGGGATCTCGTCTAGTAATTGCCACTGAAATTTAACCGGCGCTTAGGTGTCAAAACTCTTTTGCACAATTTTTCACCTTTTTGCTCCAAATTTGATCATTTTTCACTCATTTAAGTGTTTTTCTTTATTTTTACTTACATCTACAAGAATAACACAAAAATACCTTCCATTAAAG
>NW_018248719.1:0-1197 GCF_001263595.1 Phalaenopsis equestris
TTTACTTTGGATTTTTCTAGATTTGAAGCATGGCTCCTAAAACTGAGGAAATTTGTGAATCACGAGGCTTGAGATAAGTATGATGACTTACTATTGTCAAAAAAAAAACTCTTCCAAATATGATGAGCTTGATGAGATTATTTTGTACCTTACTGATGGGCCTGGAGTCTGGAAGATCAGGAATGAACATAAGGTAAACATTTCTTCTTCATTGCTTAATGCCCCATGAAAGGCATGACACTACTTCATTTATGCTAGATTAATTCCCTCGAACCACCTGAGCGAGGTGCCTCATGAGAGAGCAACCTTGAAGTACTACATTCAGATGATGAAACCCATTGAAGTTGGCATCCTTATATTAAAGGGTATCTACACCTCTGCTAGATCTAGTTCTTCAGTTTGAGTTTTCCTTCTCTTATTTTTACTATCTGCAAGGGCGCTAGCGTAAAATATGAGACTTGGGAGGAACAACTAAAGCCACTAAATCCTATTGGAAAGGCTAATGTGGATATTTAAGGAATATCAAGAGGTACAACTTCTTACATTCCATCTACTTCTACTTCTTGACCTTCTGCCTCCAGTACTTATGTTCCACCTCCTAATTTTTGGGATTTGATAAAAGAGAGATATTTTGAACACAAGTTTGAGTTATTCTTATTACAATTTCAAATGCAAGCTATGGAAGAAAGATGTGATCATGTAGAACAATACATGCAGAGGAAGAGAACTTTGATGCGACTTATGATGAGTCATTAGCAAAATTTTTGAAGGGTGATCATTCAACTGAGTTTCCTACTTTCCCTCGATCTTCTCCATATGAATGACATAAGTCAATGGATGAGGACATTCCTGATGATGAGGAGGATGATTAGATATAGTTTTCTTTTCTGTTATAGATCTTTCATGTAGACTTTCTCTATTTAGACACTTCTTGTATGTCTTTATATAGGATTGATGTAGTTGCACTTTCTGTTTTGATGCATTAATCTTACTTTTGTTCTTGTTGCACTTTCTGTTTTGATGCATTAATGCTACTTTTGTTCTACTTTAGTTTATATTGCTTGTGTGTTAGAGTAGTCTTATACATTGCACTTTCTATGATATACCTATTTATTTTTAGATGTACTACTACTTAACACCTTTACTACTTCTACTTGTATTATTTACATTTTTAGTACCCTGTTAAAACTGATAAAA
>NW_018248720.1:0-2423 GCF_001263595.1 Phalaenopsis equestris
GGGGATGCCGAGTATCAAGTGAACTGGCCAATCTAGTGTTTGGCTGCAAAATTAGTATGCTTACTAAAAAAATAGTTGGCATTTAAATGTACTGAAATTCATACCAGAGGTTTCCTGAAAATGTTCAAGGCATTTTTGAATTAACTTGACATTATTTTTATTAGCTTTAAAAGTCAATATAATATCATCTACATATATTAGAAGAGTGACCTCCACATTGGATCTATGATGAAATCTAGCATAAGATTTCTAAGGCAAGGCTTGATCTAATAATCCTGAGAGATAATTCATAGCCAGAAATAAAATTGAAGTGGATAAATGGTCTCCCTATTGAACCTTTCGTGTAGCTGAGAAGAAACCAAGGGATTACCCATTAAGCAGGATTGAATATGTGTTAAACTGCAACCATCTAGAAAAAAGAGTGCATAAATCCTTAAAGAAACCTCTTGCTTTGAGGATATCTAATATGAAGGACCAATTAATAGTATCATATGCCTTTTAAGATCCAATTTATATATGAGATTCCCCCCTCTGCATAGACGATCAATATCTAAGAATACTTCTTGTGCAAGTAGTACATTATCAGCAATAGTTCTGCCATTTACAAAAACTGTTTGATTTGGTTTTATGACATGGATTAGTTGAGGTTGAAGCCTGGCCACAATAGTTTATAAATAATCTTGCAAAAAACTTGGTGAGGCTTATTGGTCTAAACTGATTCCAATTACTGCACTTAGTAGATTTAGGGATGAGAACACAGCTGGAAGAACAGAATAAGTAGGCAGAGGGATCCCCATGAAGAAGCTTTGGATGACTGCAAAAATATCACCTTTTACAAGAGGCTAGATCTTTTTGTATAATGTAGAAGTGTACCCATCAGGTCCAACATCTTTAGAGCTTTCAATATTGCATAGTGCTTCCCAAATTTCAGATTCTATGTGAGTCTGTGAAAGATGGAGCTCCCTAGTATATTGTTGATCCTCTTGGAAGAGTTGCAGATCCACAACTATAGAGACACTGGCAGAAGCAATGAGAAGATCTTTGAAATAAGTTAAAAATTTATTAGAAATGCCTTCATAATCAGTTATCCAAATTCCATCAAAATTTTGAATTCTCTGAATAGTGTTACACTTCCTTCTATAATTTATGAATGCACGGTAATATTTTGTATTTCTATCACCCCCCACAAATCTGCTTAACTTACAATTGCTTTTTTTCTCAAAAAAAGCTCCAGCCATTCTGTGGCAATAAGCACTTTTTCAGTACCTTCTAGCAAAGAGGATTCCTCAGCTGACCATTCTCCACCTCAGCTTCAACAGATGTTAAGTTCTTTTCATCCTTATCAAAATTTTCATAAATTTTACCAAAGCAAGTCCAATTCCTTTGCTTGAGCGCTTTAGCCATAGATTTCTGTAGTTGCCACAAATTAATAATAGGGTTAGGGTGATGAAAGTCTCCCCACTGTTCTTGAATGAACTTCAGAAAATCTGGGTGTTCAACCCACATATTTTGAAGTCTGAATGGGGATGGACCTATAAGAGAGCTGGCAGTAAGATAAATCAGCAGAGGTCTATGCAGAAAAGTACTGAAACCAGGAATCGTTAACTAGGAACCTATCTAATCTTTCCCATATCTTGCTTCTTCTCCATGTGAAAGTGGCTCCCTAGAAACCAAGATCAAATAATTTAGGGGAGTGAATATTATCACAAAATTTAGTCAATTTGTTAAGGTTGGGGGGTCTCCCACCCCTTTTCTCAGAATTATCTGCCACACAATTGAAGTCACCTCCCACCAGCAAGGGAGAAGACATAAAGCTTCCAATATTATGAAGAACATTTCATAGAGCTCTTCTTGCATCCTTATTGTAGCCCACATATACTGCAGTAGCAAAACCAGCCTTGCCAACAATATCTTAAAGAAAATGAACAAATTATATATATATATATATATATAATTTGAATAATTTAGAATGCTATTTATATAATTTTTTGTTTTTTTCTTTTTTCTATTTTGGTTGCCTATCACATTGCTTGAAAAAAAATAAAAAATCCTATGTATTTGATTGGGATCACTTTTACATTTTATTTTCCTTTTTTTTTTTTAATTTATCATTTTAAAAACATATTTACTTAATACATTTATTTTTTGCATTCTAATTTTTTATTTTAAAAATTAATAAAAAAATAATTGCAATAATTTAAAGATTATTAGGTGTTTTTAGAAATAACTAAAAAGTTACACCGTTTGAATATATTTTATTTTAAATTAAATCTGGAATAAATCAAAATGAGATTAAAAAAAATCAAGTGATCTCATCGCCACTAAATTGCTCACACTGCGCTAGGGCTGTCAATTTGGTTCTTTGTTTTCGCGAACAGCTCGTGTTCGGCTCGTTAAGCAGCTCATTGTTGGGTCCCTGCCCT
>NW_018248721.1:0-397 GCF_001263595.1 Phalaenopsis equestris
TTGCCACAAAATTTGGAGTCTGAGACTCGTTGGTGTTTGCAGTGTATTCTTCTAGGGTACTAAAATGTTGTAGATGTAGGACGTTGCGGTCCTGGCATTCTACAAATGCGCCCTTGACTGATGTCCTAGCTGGTATCTCAATGTTGCATGTTGGCAACCTCTGCACAAGATATCTGGGACTGGGGGTACGTCTGATCCTGTCAGAAATCCTGATTCTTCATCTATAGTAGGCAGGCTGACGGAAGTCTCTCTCAACTCTGGATCGTAGATATGTCCCTCAGGAATGGGGGTAAGAAAACTGCTTACGTTTCTTTGGCACTTGCGCTCCTGTCGCTGAAAGGCTCTATGTTTCTTCTGGCATGCGTTTCTGTGTTGTGTTCTGCGGAGTGGGGTATTT
>NW_018248722.1:0-720 GCF_001263595.1 Phalaenopsis equestris
TGAATTTAAAATGCAATATATTTTTACATTGAATTATAGATGTTATCAAATAAATATCCAAATTATAAAGATTTGAAATGCAATAAAATTTTTTACTTTTTTCAAATCACAAATCATTTTTTTCATTTGATCGCGTGATCTTCTTAATGTAGTTTCTGAAAATACTATTGACCTTAGTGATCTTAATATCGTGAATAATAATAAAACGTTTCATTTTTATTGTTGTGTTAGTAAAAAAGAAGTTGAGGAGGCTTTAAAGAAAACCAAACGTGGAAAGTTTGTAGGACCTGATGATATCCCAATTGTTGAAGTGTGGAAATATTTAGGAGATTTTGGAGTTTCTTGGCTTACTAAACTCTTTAATATTATTTTAAAAACTAAAAATTGACTGAGGAGTGGAGGAAGAGTATTATGGTCCCCATTTTTAAGAATAAAGGGGATGCACAAGAGGCGCAAATTATAGAGGAATTAAGTTGATGCGTCATACTTCAAAGTTATGGGAGAGGGTAATTGAAAATAGGTTAAGAAGCATTACAAAGATTTCTCACAATTAATTTGGATTTATGTCGGGCAAGTCTACTATGGAAGCTATACATTTATTGAGAGGTTTGATGGAGAAGTTTAGAGATAATAAGGAGAATCTATATTTGATTTTTATTGATTTAGAAAAAACTTACGATAGGGTTCCAATAGATATCCTTTGGAGACTTCTTGAGAAGA
>NW_018248723.1:0-459 GCF_001263595.1 Phalaenopsis equestris
ACATAAAGAGGATTTGTGTTAGGACATTCGTCACGTTGAATGAAAATACTAACCAACCCAACGAACACCGAACACCGTGACCACCTAACACTTATTCAACCAAGATCAACCATTACAAGAGGTCAACATTTGACTGAATGAAAGCTCTTCAATATAAACACATTGACCAAAAGTGGTTTGCTCGTTAGATTATCGTGATACACCCTCTGCCCGATGAAATAATCCTGCCTAAGGCAATATATATTTGCAATTGGTTCACTCAAAAAAAGGCAACTGAAAACCATTCAATCTGTCAAAGATTACTTAGTTGGCCGGGTGATTATGGGTCGACCGAATGAATATCAAATTTTCATGCTTGGCAGTTATAAATATGAATCGATGACAGGAGCAATTATAGATGAAGAACGACGCTACCAATGATCGTAAGGCCAAAACATGTACTATTCAGTTACAAATATT
>NW_018248724.1:0-444 GCF_001263595.1 Phalaenopsis equestris
AAAAAATGTATTCCACAATCACTAGTGAACTCATCGATCACTTTATCAAATTTGATAAATCTTATTCAACCCAAATTTAAGGTTTATTTTGGGCAGTTGAAGTTTATTAAAAAAGTAGCTGTGAAACTACTGAAAAATAATATGGTGCTTAAAAAGCAGTGGTGACTATTACAATTTTTTTTTTTTTAATCCAAAGCATCGTATCTAGATAAAAGAAAGTTGTCACGGCAACTAGGCAGGAGTTGTGGGAAAACAAAATATTCGACCACATTATTTTAAAAAAACTGCCAAAATGCTATTTATCCAAAATGACAAAAGTGAGTGGCGGAACCGCACCCGCCGCACCAAACGAACCCTACATTGGAGCCAAAGACCACTTAAATTTGTTTACCAGAGCCCTTGATGATTCAAACCATGAAGCAAATAATAAATATTTGAAACCGC
>NW_018248725.1:0-4710 GCF_001263595.1 Phalaenopsis equestris
TATTTTAAATCATTTCCTATTTTAAACCCTTCCTAAAATTTGAAATCATTATTATATTTTATACTCCCTTCTTATTTTAAATCCTTTCTTATTTTAAATTATTTTTTATTTTAAATTATTTCCTAAATCCGAAAATAATGATTATATTTTAGTCTCCTTCCTTATTTTCATTACCTAAAATAAGTCTAGCATATGCTTAAAGTTGAGGGTCTTGTTATTTATATCTGAATTCAAGTTTTATCCTCGATTTTTTCCCTTCGAGGGTTGTATCTGACATCGAGAAAGTGCTCTGACTATCCCACGTCTGAGGTGGTGATCGTCTCCAATGGTCCAAGTGGCGTTGCGACTGTTACTTGACCCGCTGAGATATTTATCTATTTGTCCTCCCTGCACCCCTACAAGCCATTGTCCAGCCCCCTCCTGCATCTAGCTGGCCACTGTCCTCTACTTTCCTGCTGCTACCAGCCCACCTCCCAACCCTACAGCAGGTCGTCGCCACTCTTGCCCTCTACTCAGCAACCTCTGGCTGCTTCCTAGCCCACCAAATCACCTCCAACCCCTCCTTGGATCCCTATATACCGCTGCCCAGCCCCCTTCTACAGCCAGCAGGTCGTTGTCATCTATTTTTTTGTCATCCTAACTGTTGTCCCGCTACTCCCAACTGTTGTCCCACCTTCCCGACTAGCTACCCCACCTTCCAAGCAACCTCCACCGCTCTTAGGATACACTCTTGACGTGTCTGTTTGTGTCATTTTTGTGTTTGATGAAGTTATTTCCAGTATGTGTGTTGTAACCCTCTTTCATATTAAGAAAAGTTATTTTTGTGATTTGAGTTTTCTCCTCCGGTATCAAAACATCTCCCCACAGTCAGCTCCATAGGTTTGCGAGTAGCCTTTGGTGAGCAACTGTGCTTTGTTATGTTCAAAGGTTCTATCAGAGTTAAATTTGGTGTTGAAGATCCACAGGCAACCAACTGTTTTCTTTCCCTGAGCAAGAGCAAGATCATCATCATCCAATGTATGATTTCGCCGAAGGAAATTCATCTCATCCATTACTGTAGCCATCCACGAAGGCCCCGTCAATGCTGCCTTAATAGTGGATGGATGACGATCATCCATCAAGGAAATATTAAATAATTTGTGGATCATAGATTAGCTGTGGAATGAGACATATTTTGTCATGGAATAAAGAGAGAATAAAGAGAACAAGTCTGATTGCATACCTCAATGGTACAACTCACCTCCTCATTCAAAGCGAGAGTAATCTCTGCAAGTGTAGTTTCGGGGATGTCAACTGGGGAGGATTCCAAGACCTGTAATGAGGCAGCGGCCTCAAGACTAAAGGTATTGGAAGGGTCTCAACAAAAGGTTTGATGAGTTGAGTATAGACACAGAAAGTGGATGAAAGAGATGTTCTGATAGATGGTGGATCCAGTGGGACAGATGGTGTTGGTCTAGTAGATGGTGGATCCAGAGGAACAAATGGTTCCTCAAAAAGGAACACTGGCTAGAGGAGTAGGTGGTATATCCAACAGAGTCGGAAAAGTAGTGTCAAAAAAATCTAGCTCCCCTCACTAGAGACAATGTTGGAGAAGTAGGGAACACTTTTAAAGAATGAGACATCAGCACTCACAAAGAGTTTATTTGTGTAAGAACGAGGCACCGATAGCCCTTTTAAGTGACAGAATATTCGAGGAAGATACACTTAATTGAACGAGGATCAAATTTACTACGAGTTAGAGTAGCATTCCGAACAAAAGTCGTGCACCCAACTATTTTGGGGTCTAAAGTTGAGAAAAACTAGTTGGTAGCAAAACATGACCTCAGGTCTACTAACGGGGTTCAAAATTTGTAAATTTTTATGGGGACTCTACTGATGAAAAATGTGGCGATAAATACAACATCATTCTAAAATATTTCGGGACATTTGATTGAAACATAATGGAACGGGAAACTTCGAGGAAGTGTCAATTTTTTCGCTCAACTACCCCTTATTGTTGAATATCCGTGCAGAAGTTGTGTTGGACGATACCCTTATAAAAAATCCCCCAATATAGAGTAAAGAAATTCACAGTCATTGTCAGTTTGATGGACTTGAATTAATATTTTGAATTGAGTCAAAGGAGTGAAGAATTTTAAGGTGACAGCAACTTCAGATTTGTCTTTTAAGATATGGACCAAAGTCATCCGAGCATGATCATCAATCACGGTAAGGAACCACTGTTTATTGGTGTAACTAGGCATTCTATAAAGTCCCCACAAGTCAGCATGAATTAGTGAAAAACGAGTGGAAGGAGTCTAATAGCGTGGTGGATATGGCACTCGATCATGTTTAGCAAACTAACAAATCTTATATTTGAAATTAGATAAATTTTTATTAGTAAACATCAAAGGATACAATAGTTTTAAATATTGAAAAATAGGATGACCCAAACGATAATGTAAGCATAATAGAACATTCATTGGACCAGGAAAACTACAACTATTGGATGGAGTGACCTCGTCAATATTGTTCTTCCCTTGGAAAAAAAGAACACACTACCAACATAGTAGTATCAATCATCCTCCTCGAATGACGATCTCGAAAAACATAAACATCAGGAAAAATATGAGCAATGCAATAAAGATCATATGTCAACTTACTGACTGACAAAATGTTACACTTTAACCATGGTGCATATAATAGATTCTATATTGAACTCGGTTGTTAGAACAACAGGTCATTTACTAGAAATGAAACTACAGGAGTCGTCAGCAATTTAAACGGTATCTCCCCAGAGCACGGAGAATATGTCGAAAAGGCTTGAGAACACCCAGTCATGTGGTCCATGGCATCTGAATCAATAATACACATACTAGAAAAACAAAAACAGAGAATGCAATCGGCAAGTTACCTTGTCAAACATGGGAGATTGACGGATTGGAAGAAAACTGACTAGATTCAAGTAGTTTGATCAAGTGTTCCATCTGACTCTTAATCGAGTCCGCTAATTCTGAGAAGTTCCAAGTGCAAGACGGTTGTACCATCGTGGCTTCTAAGGTCGTAGCGGGACCCTTAACAGTGGAGGGTTTGGTTGAAGGCTTATTCGTCGGATTTCCATGGAGCTTTCAACACTTATCATAGGTATGATTGGGTTTGTGACAATAATCACAAGTGGAGTGATTGGCTCGTGATGGCATGGAGAAGAGTTGAGCACTATAAGAACCACGGCGAACTGTTCGGCTAAAGAAGTGGAAGTGTCAAGCATAAAAATTCTCCAACTTTCTTCGCGGCATACCTCGGTGAATGCAGCACGAGTTGAAGAAAGGGGATCCCTGCCAAGAATATGACCCTAGACTTTGTCGATATCCTTGTTTAGACCCACCAGGAATTAGAGCACACAGTCCTTTCCCATAATTTCTAGAAGAGGAAAAGATCAGCCAAAGAGTCTCATTGTAGTCATAGTAGAGATCACATTCCATCCATAAGATCCAAGTTATTGTAGCATTGTGTCACGGTGTCTGATCTCTGCTTTGTCTCGTGGATCTTTTTAGAAACATCATAAAGTTGGTCGAAATTCCCTTCGTCCAAGTAGGTATCACGAACTACAATCCAGAGAACACTAACAAAAGGAAAAAACAAATACGAGAGACCAAGCAAACTCTCCATGGAATTAATCAGCCACGACATGATTATTGAATTCTCCACTTCTCACAGTCTAAATACCTAGTCAGTTTTTGGAGGTTTGTGAATCATTCCTGTGAGATAGTTGAACTTCCTACGTCCTTTGACGAACAATAACACCTCTTGGGACCATTGGAGGAACTTAAATTCGTCCGATTTATGGGTGATGATCAAGAAGCTCATGTGGTTTTCAGATCCTCTGATCTGCGGAGGGATTGAGGTCGTTGTCGATCTTTCAGTGGACTTAAGTACATTGTCGGAAGGAGGCTCCGTGATGGTGGAGTCCGCCATGATTCCGATCGAGCCGAAGATGAGGTTGGAATACTGAGACGTCGAAGGACTCCATCTGCAGGAGAGAGAACCGACAGCATGTCAGCAACTGAACCTTCAAGAAACTTGCAAGAAATTTGCTAGAAGGCAGAGGAAATCTGGAGGGAGACTTGCAGGGCCGAAGGAGGGGTGGTCGACAACAAAGGAGACGAGCAGGGAGTGCCAGCCGCAAGGTAGATGCCCTAGCGGCGACTAGAATTAGAAACTAGGCTTTGATACTATGTTGACTTTTGAGAATATAGCAAGATAGATTTCATTAATAAGGAAATGGATATACATACACATTACAAGACTCATATAAAAGAAAAGACAGAGTCAAAAATACATCAAATAGAAAATACACAAATATGATGACAAAAGTAAATAAAGACTACAAACAACAACAACAAAGTCTTAATCCAACTACGTGGGGTCGGCCACATGAATCCTTTTGCTCCATTGCATCCTATTTAGTGTCATATTTTCATTTAGTTCCAATAAATTAAGATCATTTTTTATACAATAAGCCCAAGTTTTTCAAGGTCTACCTCTGTCTTTCTTAACATAAGTCGAATCTAAAACATCTACTCTCCAAATTTGATCATCAAATGGTCGACGTTTAATTAAGTAAATAAAAACTAATAAATCAAAATAGTAACTGCCAATAATAACAACAACTAATAAGGTTAAAACTTCTAATACCTTGTGTTTGCGTGTGTGTGTGTAATGAAATACATA
>NW_018248726.1:0-952 GCF_001263595.1 Phalaenopsis equestris
ATGATTCTTAATTCACAATAAAGTTTATCAGGAGGAACATTATAATGTTCGTGCAGATTGGTGGTATTATGATGATATTTTGACGAATATTAACATCTCTATTATAATTATTTAAACTTATTTTAATCAGATGATTGCTTTTGACAGTTTAAAATATTTTTCTAAATAAGTCATTATTTATTTATTTTAGAATTTTTTTAAATCATTTGTATTAAAATATGTCTTTAAATCCACTAAATCTTTCTTATAGAATAATTTCTAGTTTATTAAAAATTATTCTAGATTATAGGCTCAATTAAAGCTCTAAAATTCTATTTGATTTCTATTAACATAATTGATTTGATCACAGATTTCTCATTTTTTTTATTAATTTATTTAAATATAATAAAGATAATATTTTTAACTTCTTAGCCCATTAAAGAAACTAATTCCTTTCACTTCCAACCGAACAAATGTTTAGAACTCATGTTATGATGTTCTGTTTTCCAGATAATATTGATTATAGTTTAGCAATTAAAGTTTAATTATTATAAACTTGGAGAGCAATGTTAGGAAAACTATGTAAAATAAAAAAAAATGAATTTTATTTTTTGTTTTAGTTAAATACTGGCTTAGAAATCAATCCAATATAGCAAAGCTATAAAACTTCATTATTAAAAATATATATATATTACATTCTGGTTGAAAATTAGTAGGATCTGTTTGGGGTGACTGTAACTTTTTAAAAAAAGTTGGTTGCAAAACTGTGATGGAGAAAACATATACTTAGAAAGTGGCGGTGAGAATTATAAATATAAATATATTTTTTCCAAAATGTCCACCACACTTTAACAAACCAGGTTGAAAAAAATTATTTTTCACCACAAAAATATCAGAAAGTAGTAAGAAAACAGTTTCCCAAACAGAACTGCAGTGATAATCTAAAATGCAAAACAAGCAAAAAAAATTATCT
>NW_018248727.1:0-346 GCF_001263595.1 Phalaenopsis equestris
AAGTTGTAGAGGAGTTTTCCCAAGAGTTGCTTAAGAATCCGTTCAAAGTCCATCCTTATCCATTGCATTTTTTAGCATAACCGCCGATCTTTCTGTCAGCGGATGCTGTCAGCGGACTTCTGGAATATTTGATCTCTAGTCTCGGGAAAAATCCGTCGTCGGCGCCGTTGGGCCCGCCGTCGGCGCCCTAGTTCAAATCTTCACATTTTGGGCCTTTTTGCTCCAAATTCGCTCCTTTTTGCATCTTTTTGCTCCAATGACCCTAATTCATCATTCCTGCAATAAAACATCAAAAATACCCTTCTTTAAAGTGCAATATCATCAAAATCAATGTAAAATAGGTATG
>NW_018248727.1:872-9213 GCF_001263595.1 Phalaenopsis equestris
AGAGATGTTAATGCTTATATCAAAACTTGTGATAGATGTTAACGAGTAGGTAATATTTTTAGAAGAAATGAGATGCCCCTCAATTATATGCTAGAAGTTGAAACATTTGATGTTTGGGGATTAGATTTCATGTGACCATTTATACTATCTTTCAGAAATTTATGTATTCTGTTAGCAGTGGACAATGTATCCAAATGGATAGAAGCTATTGCTTTAGCTTGATGTGATGCTCAAAGTGTTGCAAAATTTTTTAAAACAAACATATTTTATAGATTTGGAATGTCGAGAGTTATCATTACTAATGGGAGAAGTCATTTCAGAATGTTATAATGGAGAAATTTTTAAAGAAATATCATATAAATCATAGGATTGCTACTGCTTACCATCTTCATACAAGTGGTTTGGCTAAATTATCCAATCGAGAAATTAAATAATTTATGGAAAAATCTGTGAATCCAACAAAAATTGATTGGTCAGTCAAACTTAACTGTGCTTTGTGGGCTTATAGGACTGCATACAGAACTTTTATATGAATGTCCCCATATAGGCTAATATTTGGGAAAGCTTGTCACTTACTAGTTGGACTTGAGCATAAGGCATATTGGGCGATTAAAGATTTTAATTATAATTTGAAAGATGCTGGTGAGAAAAGATTATTTCAATTAAATGAGCATGAAGAGAAGGAATGAATCTTATGAGAGTGCCAAGTTTTGTAAATAAAAGATAAAGATGTGGCATGATCGAAGGATTCTTACTAAAAATTTTTAGCTAGGGCAACAAGTTTTGCTATATAATACAAGTTTAATATTATCTCCAAGCAAACTTAAGTCCAGATGGATGGACCCATTTGTTTTGATAAAAGTTTATCCTTATGGAGCTACGAATATTAAAGATCCTAAGTGTGAGAAAATATTTAAAGTTAATGTACATAGAGTGAAACCTTATTTTATTGAGGATCGACATAAACTTAATGATGGAATGATGCTGGGTCAACCAGAATAAGCACTGGTTACGTCGGTCTGACGACGTAAAACCAAGCGCTTTGTGGGAGACAACCCATTGTTATCAGAGTTTTTTTTATTTTTATTGTTATTTTGTGTGTGATTAAGAAAATTGGGGTAGTACTTTTGAAACTATTATGTGTTAGTAAAGATTTTAAGACTTTATTTAGTGACCAAGACATGCTAGAATGAGAATTTGGATGTTAAGTTGACCGGTGCAAAAAAATGTGTTGTGTACTAGCACTTAAGCGCTACATCCGGTGCTTAAGCACGGTAGTTTAAACACATATGCGAAATTAATATTATAGAAGGTTTAAACGCCAATTAGTTTGTAATAATGTGCCAAGGCAGTTTCTAAACATGTCTAAGAGTTATTGGAAGGATTTAAGCCTATAAATAGAAGGGTTTTGTGAAAGAATTTCATCCCAGATCATTTCTAGCCCTAAAAGTCTAAAAGAAAGTGAGATTTAGAGAAAATATCTTCATGGGAGATGGATTTGAAGAAGAACGAAGAAACCATGAAGAAGAGGTTCACTAGTCAAAGTGCACAAGATATATATAATGGTTTCTTAGCTGTTAGTATTGAAGGGATATCAGAGAAGAACAATAAAATTAAGAATACTATTCTTTTTCTGGAGACCAAGCTACTTCAGTTGCATGCACATCTAAAGCATATTGGATGGCAAAAAATCTTGTTATACCTTTGTCCTAAAATAGCTCAAATAGCATGATCACTAGCATCACACATTGTGGAACTATTATAAGAGCAGCGATTAATTTTTCTTTCAATTGTTCAATTGCTTTTATGCATTCCTCAAAAAAATAAATTTTGTATCCTTTTCTAAAATTTAGCATAATGGCTTAGTAATTTTTGAAAAATATTTTTTATAATGCATGTAGAAACTAGCATGTCCTAGAAAAGTTCTCACCCCTCTAACCGTAGTAGGAGGTGGTAATTTCTCAATAAGTTGAACTTTTGCTGGATCTACTTCCATGCCAATTTATGGTTGCAGGAAAAAGTATACTTGGGCATAAAATTTCTGCAAATCACACTCACACGTCACTACAAATCACGCACTAATATAATTTTTCTGCATAATTTTGATCACACTCACACATACATAAAGCAAATCACACTCTAATATTAAAGAATATCCTCCCCGACAACGACGACAAAAACTTAATGCGCCCCTAGTGTGTGTTATTTTTCTGCGTGCTTTATGTCAATTTAAATCCTCGATAACAGTGTAAAAAACATTTCTTGTCCCTAAATCTGTCCCTAAATTACGCAGTAATTTAGCTTTAAAAAATATGGCCTTGTCCCTAAATTACGCAATAATTTAGCTTTAAAAAATATGGCCAAAAACTTGACCCTTTTTATATTAAGTATTTAATGTACAAAATTTAAATATATAAAATAGTTCACACACTAGTGGTTCTACACAAGTGCACGTATCACTTCAAGTAATATAGGGTTTTCTTTAAAAACCCCAGTATCGATTCCATGAAGAAGTGAGGTAAGAAATCCCTTAGGCTAATTCTAATCTACTACGATAAACAATTAGTTTGGAAGGTTGATTAAAGTGGTTTTAATGTATATTAACGAAACTAAGTTTACTAAATTAATTTCTAAATTTTAAAGTTAAATTTACTAAGATTAAATAAAGTTCTGTGATGAAGTTATGAAATATGAGAAAGCATCTTTCCTTCTATAATGAGTTTTTGGTTAAATGAGAGAGATAAATGGTTTGAATTTGTATTGTGCCAAATACGAGCAATTTTAATTCTCTACCCTTAGTCAAGTGTTATAGAGAATCATTGGTTAATCTTAGGTTTAGTCTCTAAATCCGTGGTTAGGCTGGGAGGATACTGACTCTCACTTCAAAGCTCCCACTTCCCTTCCCCTAAAGGCTAACTCTCACTTTAGTTCTTAAACACTAAGACCAAATTGGGGATTTCAGTCTGTCACCCTTAAATCTCCAATTCTTCGCCCATTAATATATATTATCCTATTTATTTGCACCCAATTCCATGAACGAAACACTCCTTCATAGAATTGAATGTGATTCTCACTTTGTGTAGAACTCACAGTAGATGTTAAAATTTTGATCAGCCAAATCAAAAAGTAAATTAAGAATGGAATGAAAAATCATCACAATTATTTAACATTTTAAAATTGGCACATACAAATTATCTTTTCATTTCACCATATCTCATAGTAGAGAGAAAAACAAAGAAAACTACTCATACCTCATGAGAAAGTTACAACAAAATATGAATTTCATTAATAAAAGTAAGTTTACACAACAATAATAAACAAAAAATACTTATCTGTAATTCTTTCTCAAAGCAAATCCTTTGTAGCCTCTCTTGGACTCTTTCTGTCTTTACAAGACTCTTGATTTTCTCTTGAAAGAGTATGGAAGAAGAAATCTCTCACTTCTCTCCCTCTCTTAACAACTGTTAGGAGAAAATCACACTTAGACTCACCACACTAAACAATAGAACACTCAAGTAAACTCAATTACACTCTATCCCCCTCAAACTACCACTTTTTCTGAGCAATTTTTGCTCTAAATAAAGCATAATGTTGGTTTGCTAAGAGGTGCCTCCAATAACTCTTCAAAAAGAATCCAAATTTATTGAATCTTTTAGAATATCACCCAGATCGTCAGAGCCCACGATGGCGCCGTCGGCGCCCGTGGTCCAAATTTAATTATGTACTCTATAAAATGGCGCCGTCGGCGCCCAGTCTAGCGATGTCAGTGCCCTTACTGTTATGGAATCCTGTTTCATGTTGGCGTCATCGGCATCCTTGCTGGAGCCGTCGGCGCTGAGTTTTTCCTCCAAAACACCATTTTGACTCCAAATTCTATCATTCTACCTCCTTTTTGCTTCAAGTCCTAAAAATCATCAACCTGCAACAGAACATAAAAAAATACCTTCCTTTAAAGCACAACATCACAAAAAATGAGTATAAAATATAGGACTAAAATGCATATATTTTTTATGCATCAGCAGTAAATCGTAATTTTCTTATGAAAGTTGGAAAAAAGTGCTACTTTCTTAGAAGCCGATGGATCTAGAAGTCTATTGCAACTGTATTGGAATGGGAGATGAAAATGACATGAATGTATAACTACATCTTTTGAGATCCTTGACATGACATGATGGATCAAGGATCTCAAAATACATCTCCTATTCAGCCCAACTACAACTCGAGTGCACTTTCAAAGAATATCAAGAAGACAGACAAAGATGTGCAAAATCTCATGCACGTGATTGGGAATATTACCAAAATGCTAGATCATCTGGATTAGAGATTGAAGGAACATATTTAACATATAGGGTATATTGAAGATGGATTGGTACATATGTTCAAGAAACATGCTTGAATTGAGGAGGAAAATTCAACCAATGAATTCCCATTTCGACCCTTCTACAATTTGTAAGTGCAGTACCAATCAATGGGGGATATCCAGGAGGATGATAGTGAAGATGATGTTTGATCTTAATTTATGCACGAAATGTTTTGAATATTACTATTTGTTTTAGTTTGTTGTGTTGGATTGCATTTTCTTTCTAATGAACACTATCAATGTTTATGTTTAATTTCGGTGTTAGGATGTTATTTTGCTTTAGAACACTGAATTTGATGTTTGTTGGCTTGAAAAATGTTAGTTTGTAATAACATGAATTTTATATATAAATGTGAGTTTGTGTTGTAAATGTGAGTTATGTGTTGTTTGTGAAAGTTTTGTGTTAGTGTGATTTTTATATATGCTTAAAAATGTTTATTTGAGAAAATGTTTATTTGAGTCAAATGAGTCAAATAGAGGTTGAAGTAAAGCGGTAGGGAGTAGATTTCTACAGAAACTGAAATCTAGTGAATTTAAGCTCTGGCGCATGATGCACCAATTTATGGACACCAATTTACAGAGCCTTTGCGCATGATGCACCAAATGGGCACATGATGCACCAAAAGTTCAAACACACCTTGTTACTAGAAAACCATGAAATCACACGAACAGACTCCATTTTCACTGCTTGAGTCGTCACCTACCTTAAGACCTTGGTCTAAGGCACTACATTAGGGGCGTCGGGGGGCTAAAAACTATAGATTTCTTCTTCACTTAGTAAGAGCTTCACTTTCACTTAGAAATTTTTTATTTTCACCATGGATTTTGGAGATATGAAATTTAGGATTTTTGATGAAAAAGCTTGAAGAAAACTCATGGTGAAAAGTTTCTTACCAAATAATCTTGCTTGAGGAGTTAGATTTTTGATTGAGTCATTTATTTGGACTATATTTAGATTTTTGTAGAATTTTCAAATGGCTCCCCAAGCTAAGAGAGGAAGGTCGTCTGAGGACTTTGATGCACAAAGATTTGTTAAAAAAAAGCCCAACATAGTTACGAGACTCAGATTAAGACAAAAAGAATGATCAAGAATGATTGTTTGCAAACCTGGGTGGCGATGTTGAGAGATTGATTCTTGCCAGGAATCGGGAAAGATTCTACTACTTCACTGTCGCAGCCATTGTCTCGATGGTTCGGGAGTTTTATGCAAACCAAAGATTCACTACTGAAGATCACATCTTGGTGAGAGGAAAGCAAGTCAAATTTTCTGCTGAAAGGATCAATACTTTTTATGGGCTGAGAACTGATTCATCACTAGAGGAAGTGATTGCATTTTTGACTGATGGAAGAGGGAAATGGAAGATTAAGAATAACAAGATAGTTAACTTCCCTGCTTTCATGTTGACTAAAGACAGAGCTGTACAAAACTATGGCATTCAAAACATGAAGTCAATAGATGTTGGTGCACTTCTAATTCAACATGCCCGGAGTATAGCTGGTAGTTCTACAGCTAGAGGTTTGGGATGCCCTGCCTTGATTTACACTTTATGTGAACAATCAGGAGTAGAATCCTATAGAAATGAAGAGAGATTACTGCCACAGAATTTGATTGGGAGGCATATGATTCACAAAGTAGAATCATTTGTTGAGTTTAGAAGTGGAAGAAGGGATATGCCTCTTAAAGGTATTATGGATCAACTCATGATTCAACAAATGGACATAGTTAATATTTAAACTCAGTTGGGAGAGATAGGAGTAAGGAATGCATATAATGATGAATACCAACAGAGGAGAGTACAACATGATATTAATTTTGAGAATGACATGATAAGACATCTTAGGGGTGAGCCTACTGTGGACTTTCCTGCTTGCCCCAGTTTCACTCCCTATACTCCTATTCATGATGATGATGAAGAAGAAGAAGAAGAATCAAATGATGAAGTGGAAGGAGAAGAAGATTGATTTCTTATGAGTCTTGTTTAGTTTATTTGTTATGTTTGATTGTTGTTGGTGTTTGTATTATGATGAACTTTTATTTGAAAACTGTTGTAGTAAAAATTTGTATGTTGTGTTGTGAACTGAATCTATAATAGTAACTATAGACTTTCACTTTTTCTGCATTTTTAGTATTTTCAGTTTAGTTTATAAATATATATATTTTTTTACTTTTTGTATTTATGTTTTTAATTCTCAGCAAGTTCTCTAGAATATATTATGTTTACTTTAATGTTTTAAAGTCTGTATGTAGTTTTACAGTTAGTACTTGCAGTATACTAGAGCCCAATTTCATAGTCAGAAATCCTCTATAGGTCAGATTTTATTTTCATGCATTTACTGTTTTCTTTCACCTACTAAATTTTATACTAAAAATATTTTTTAAAATAATCACTTAAAAACTTAAGTTTGGGGGAAAGAAAAATTTCTTTTGAAAAGGAGAAAACTAAATTTTATTTGTCCTTAAGTAACTATATTTTTAAAATTAATTTAACATGGCTTGAGATATTAAGATTTAATTTTAAATAACTATACTTATATTTATAAATATTACGATAAATTTAGATAAAAAGTTTTTAATAATGAAGGTTAAATTCTAAAGCTAAAGATATTTGGTATGAGGATAAGACTATGTTTTTTCTATTTAAAGTAAAAAAAAAATTGTATTTTTTAAGCATTCAGAATTTTAGAGTTTCATGTAAGAAGAAAAGAATGAGACTTTCTGAAAAATCATAAACTAATATAAATTTATAAAGTGAAGAAAGGTATGAAGTTTTGACTTTAAGAAGAGGTTAGTAAAGTTCAAAATTATTAAAGGCTATCCAGATATATTAATCCTCACTTGAAAAATAAAAAGAAAAGAAATGTTTGAAAAGATCCTAAAAGAAAAAAAAAATAAAGAAAGAAAAAGAAAAGAAAAATCAGTGACGAGAAGCTTGAGGAGATGTCTAATAAAAAATTGGCTTCACTTGAATCGACTTAAGGAAAGAGCTTTATTACATTTTCTAAACTTGTATAGAAGTATTAGTAGCATTCTTAATAAAGTTTTCATGAAGTTCTTTTTTCATATGAACGTTCTAAATGTCCTTAATGTGACAAATTGCAATCCTTCTTAAAATGAATAGAGATTCAGAAATCTTAAATTTAATTACTAAGTATTCCTAGACTTAGAGTTTGAATGTAAGTTATTAAAAGCTTTTTCTTAAATTTTGTTATTATATTTCTTAAACTAAAGTATAGAAGTTATAAGTTAATAATCTCTATCCTAAGTCATATGCTTTTATGTAATAAAAGTTTCACTTGAGGACAAGTAACATTTAATTTTGGGGGATTTCGATACACCAAAATAACATACTATTTTAAGTACTTATTTTATGCTTATTTTTTGTGTTATTGCATTAAAAAAAAAGGTATTTTTATGTATATTTTTTGTATTTTTGTTGTAGATATATCAATTTTATTCATTTGGAGCAAAAATGGTAAAAAGAAAGAAATTTGGAGCTAAAAGAGCGAATTTTGGGATTCTGGCGCATGATGCGCCATAAACTAGGGAACTGGAGCATGATGCCTCAGGGATGACTTTTTAAATTAAGGTGGTTTGAGACAAATTTTGCGTGAATTTTCAAAGGGACACTTGTTCTACACACCTCTTGAAGTAATTCAATGCATCTAGACACTTTGGAAGGTTCTTTTATGAAGGGATATGACTCTTGGACACTTTAGAAGGTTCTTTTATGAATGAAAATGTCTCTTGGATCAAATGACCAGTCTTTTGAATTCAAAAGAGTGGACTTTTTTAGGGCATTTTGGAGGAAATTTTGAATTCCTTTTGAAAGGAGGCAACCCCTTATAAAAGAAGAAGACTTCAAGGAGTTGGGCGTGACGTGAAAGGGATGGAGTAATAGGTAAGCGGAAGGGATATGAGTTAGAGATAGAGAGAGAAGAGATTTTTTTCTAGAGTTGTAAGAGGAGAGGGAATGTGAGAAA
>NW_018248728.1:0-253 GCF_001263595.1 Phalaenopsis equestris
CTCAATCAACTTGAGGATTGTGTCTCGTCTTACTACAGTAAAATGCTTCAAATCCTTATTTCAGAGTTTTAACCATCAGCATGTATTGACATGAGACTCTATGATTTTGACAACAACTGCATTAGTAGGGTAATGTCGGTGCTTTGTTACTTGACTAGGAAGAAGTATTTCAATGGTAATTTTCTTAAGATAGATTTCATCAATAACTAAATTAAAGGTGATGTTTCAAAAGCATAATTGATAAAAATTAATG
>NW_018248729.1:0-258 GCF_001263595.1 Phalaenopsis equestris
CTCAATCAACTTGAGGATTGTGTCTCGTCTTACTATAGTAAAATGCTTCAAATCCTTATTTCAGATTTTTAATCATGAGCATCTATTGACATGAGACTCTATGATTTTGACAACAACTACATTAGTAGGGTAATGTCGGTGCTTTGTTACTCGACTAGGAAGAAGTATTTCAATGGTAATTTTCTTAAGATAGATTTCATTTCATCAATAACTAAATTAAAGATGATGTTTCAAAAGCATAATTGATAAAAATTAATG
>NW_018248730.1:0-427 GCF_001263595.1 Phalaenopsis equestris
TCTGCCGGTTACCCCGGCAGCATGCTCCAATGACCATGACCATTAGTAAAGATGTCTTTGGGCGATAAATTAGGGCAATTACGTCTCGTGAGACAGTAAAAATGAGGTGGCCGATTTGAACCACTAATCACAGTAAAAGTTGTATTTCAGTGGACTCTTTTTTTTTTTTTTTTTTTTTTTTTTTTTTTCTTTTAATTGATAGTGTGATGAGCGGTGTAAATTAGACATCGCATTTCTGCATGTGATGTCCGTATAGATGACGACAGACCACTGGAGACGTGCTATTTACAATTTTATCCATTTTTCAAATTCTCTCTCAAATATTGAAATTCATGAGAAGACCTAACTCATATTTTTTTTTTATTATGCATTTATTAGTACAAAAAAATCAGTAGGTAATTAATTTGTATATATAAATATTTCAGAT
>NW_018248731.1:0-320 GCF_001263595.1 Phalaenopsis equestris
TTTTATTTTATTTTATTTTTTGTTTGATAGCCTTGCCTGCTTAGAATGAAAAATCCGGGCCAACATCAAATTTTCCCAAATCATCACTAATTTAAAATCTGAGATCACCAAAAATACAACTGTATTATATCCACAGTGCAACATAATCATTACATTTTACATCAGCATGAAAAGTGATAAGAGGCTAAAAGCTAAAACAGCAGCAATAGGTTTCATACAAGAAATACCAAATAAACTAGACATAATAAACAAGATTTAAAGATACATTGTACAAGAGCAAACTGAAAAAACAGCCAAGATACTTCCGTAGAAGAGCAAAA
>NW_018248732.1:0-386 GCF_001263595.1 Phalaenopsis equestris
GCTGCCCAGCCCCCCGTCATTGCTGCCACCGCCTAAGACAACCCATTTTCTCACTATTCAGGTCGTTTCCCTTTGCTGCCTCCACACCATCCGGCATTCCAACCGCCCTTTACTGCCTCTCTGAAGGTTCAAAACCTTGTCAATCACCACCGCCACCTCAAGATCCACCCTACTTGAGTTAGTGTCGTCATTTGTCGCACATTTAGAGTTCCACGTGTCAGGTTTTTATTATTTCCCTTTTCACTGTGTTGGTTGTGGTTGTCTATTAGCTTTTTCCATTAAGAATATTTGTTTGCTTATCTTCGTTTGGGTTAACTCCAGTATCATTTGGTGTCACAGCAAGTCTAACTCTAATCCTATCCTAGGATTTCTAACATCTGACAATA
>NW_018248733.1:0-1157 GCF_001263595.1 Phalaenopsis equestris
AGCGCTGACTAGGATAGCCAAGCCGAACCAAAAGACACCGCATGGAGCGTCGGAGCTGTCGTATGTTGATGTGGCGTCGTGTCACTTAAGAAGAAAAGTAGGGATTTAATTAATTTATTTAATTCCTAGAACTTCAAAAATGTATATCTTGGTGTAAAAAAGTAACAAAAATAAAATAAAAATACCCTCTTACTCAGTGAACAAAGGAGAACAATGTGAAAATGATTTCATATTTTTTTGATGCATGGATGATTTGTAATAAACTAAATGGTGTTTTCCTTATTTGGATTCTTTGTTTGAGATTCTTTATTTGTATAGACATTTCACCATAACATAATTTTTGGGACTTTGATTCTCTTTGTCATGAGGAATCTTTACTGATTTTTCCAAGATCAGAGGGGATCTCTAGACAGGGTTCTCTATTTTTCAACTATATCATGCCTAATTTGGTAAAAAAATATAAAAATTAAAATAATCATCAGAATAATACAAATTTTATTTTGATAGGTTCATTGTGGTCAGAGGACCCTAGGAAAAATATAAACTTAGTTTAATTCATTAACAATAATCTTAATTGTCACCAACCCTAAAAAATGAAATAAAATTAAGTTAGAGTAGATATAAATGTAAATAGCATAAAAATCATTCTCCACTGTAGTTTATAGTTAGAGGAACTCACCATAAAAAATTTAAGTCAATTGAAGTTAATTTGACCACTAAAATAGATTAATTAAGTGAAACGATATTTTTGGTATTAAAATAATTATAATAAATAACATATAACTCAAAAAATCACTAAATTGGTTTTGGGAGCTCCTTATGACCAGAGAAACCTAAGAAAAATAAAATTGAAATAAAAATAAATACTTCATTTTTGATTTAATTTTAAGCATTTAAATAATTAAAAATTAATTAAAAATCATAAAAATTGCAAAATTTTAAAAACATACTAAAATGTCACATTTGGCCTCCTGATCACTTGGGACCAATCAAAATAATTTTCCTAATTTTCTAAGCCAAGATATTCATTTTTAAAGGCTTAAAATGAATATTCTTTAATTTTCCACTAAAATGTTTCTAATAATTAAAATATAAATCACAAAAAATATAAAATTTATTTCTTTGGGATCCTTAAACTTAGAGAGATTTAATAAAAA
>NW_018248734.1:0-809 GCF_001263595.1 Phalaenopsis equestris
TGAAGTAGAAGCCTTCACATTATTGTATTATGTTACATTAATGTGATAATTGGTGAGTTTCAATGATCTAGCCAAAGGTTTTGTCCACTGACCACCGCTATTGTCCGACCATCGATGTTGTTTTTGTCAGGTCATCACCACCGCCGGACCTCTGCTGCCTGTTTACCATCGTCGTGGTCGTCGGAACACCGTGATCTGGCCATTGCTACAGGCAACAATGACATCAGATTTTCTGGCACATGATCTCTGTTGTCAGTCTTCCTTCACCACAGCTGGGTCGTGACCACTTTCCTTACGTATTCTGCCACTCCCCTAGAAGAAGTCACATCGGTAACCCCACTTATGTAATATTGTTTTGTGTTATTCAATGGTCGGTAAAGTCTTGTAACCTACATCTAAATAATGAAATCATTTCAACTATGTTAGGCCCTATGGTATTTACCTTTTCAGATTTTTCACGTAAAAATGCTAATTATTTCTATCAATTTTTTCATTTATTTGTATGTGTGTCAGATCTTCGCATAACACTGGAACGTTAATATATCACTCTACTATCGTGAATTTATCAGCATACAACAAATATATGTGTTCCATGATCAAACAATTAGGAATTTGAAAGAGAGTTAGTTTTATATATAGCCAAGTTTCGAGGGATATGTATGCAATTGCCCCAAAATATATATTTAAATTCTTCTTTCACATTCCAATTCCTCTAAAAGTTGAAAAAAAAAAGATCATTATAATTACACCACACAACAAAAATAAGCATCCAAAGCTTTAAATTTATTTAAATTACATAATTCCCCACC
>NW_018248734.1:2528-2835 GCF_001263595.1 Phalaenopsis equestris
TATATATATATAATATTTATTTATAGTAGAGAGGCACATGACTACATCAATATAGGTGGGTTATAAGGGCAAAACTTGTGATTTACACAAATAATTGAATGATTTATTAAGATTTTATATAGAAAAATTAGTTGCTCTTGAAGTCATATAAAAAATGAAAAAAAAATTGCAATTATAACCTTATGTAAATCAAAATTTAGCTCTTTGGATCAAACCATAATTAATTTATTTATATAAAAAATAGATAACTAAATCAAATTTACATGAAGAAATTCATGTAAATTTCCTTACACCAAAAAAAAAAAAA
>NW_018248735.1:0-242 GCF_001263595.1 Phalaenopsis equestris
AGATTTCCATAGATTTGTTTAAAGAAAGAGAAAAAATGCACTCTAAAAATCCAGAAGTTAATAAAGGTAGTTCCAAGCTTCCATGATGCATTGCTCAACCCAAATGCCAGCTCAATGTCCATGAAATGAATATAAGATTATTCTTTTGTCAAACATACATGGGTGGATAAAATGAAGGAAAAAGAAAGAAAAAAGTAGACCAAAAAGAAGCAATATGAATACAAGTTGTTTAAAAAAAATTG
>NW_018248736.1:0-1595 GCF_001263595.1 Phalaenopsis equestris
ACACAAACTAAAACATATCCCATAAGAGGGAATGCACCACACTCATCTGAAGTGAGAGGGACGAGCATATCCGTATAAAGGTGCTGGGTTCGGACCCTATGTAGAAAATGTAATCAGAACAGAATGCTAGGAAAGGGCGTGACTTTCCTGTATTAAGCAAATATCAATCAAAATTGACTTCCATCAATCAATATATTGCAAAAGGTTAGCTAGGCAAGATATGCTAATGAGGGAATGCCTAGTCATGAAACTAAGCTCAGATCCTCTAAAAAGAGGGTATATTCCACTCTCATTTAGAGTGAGTGGGGAAAAACATATCTACCACACTCATTTATAATGGGTGGGACACGCTCGTTCACTGCTTGAAGCGAGGAACTGTAGAAAAAAAGATAAGAGAAGTACTTAGCTTCTCTTACACTGATTACTGGTTGCGCCAGGTATAAGCCGCCCGTAGGACTTCCACTTTTCTTGTATGGCAATTCAGAAATAAGTTTTAAGAGATGTTCAAGACCTCTCTTACGTGCAATAACACACACAAAAGGGTGGGTGTACGATATGTCGTACCACATGCCCACTAAGAAGACTAATCAACCTCCAAAGGAAGGACTGTCGGACCCAGAGGGTCAAAGCATAAAGCGTAGAGAAAGGTGGGTGCATGATATGTTGTATAACATGCCCACAGAGCTACTGAGAGTCTTTCATGTCATTCATAAATATATTTTTTTATTGACATATATATTTTTTATCTCTCGCTTAAGCCGTTATCAAAAATGATCTAGTGTGACATACCAAATCGAATTATCAAAGAGAGTGGACGATTAAGATCAAAGAGAGTGGACGATTAAAACAAACCAACCCTATATATGGTACTACTACCAGATATTTGGTATAATGAATTCCGCTGGAAAAATACCATAGTATCCAAGAATTGTTGGTCAAAAAGTAATTTTCCAACCACAAGGGTATGTAGCTCTCAATCTGACCCAGAAAACATCCTCAAAGGGGAAAACGCCACACTCATTTGAAGTGAGTGGGAAACTCTAATTCGAACCCATACGGGGTGCCCAACCAAATAATGGTGTCAAGGAAAGAGGCGCAACTTTCCCGCACAAAAGAGGTATCAATCAAACTTAACCTCGGTTAGTTGAGACACGTATGAAGGGTTGGGCAAAATAGAGTGTACGAATCAACTGGTGTCTAGCCATAAGGCACAAACTAAAATATATCCCATAAGAGGAAATTCATCACACTCATCTAAAGTGAGCAAAACGAGCATATCCGTAGAAATGTGCTCAGTTCGGACCCTATGTAGAATGGGTAACCGAATAAGAATGCTAGGAAAGGGCATGACTTTCCTGCAATAAGGCAAATATCAATCGAAATTGACTTCCGTCAATTGGAGATATTGCAAAATGTTAGTTAGGCATCATTTGCTAACCATGGAATGCTTAGTTATAAAGTTGAGCTTCAACCTTCTAAAAAGAGGGTATCTTCCAATCTCATTTATGATGAGTGAAACAAACGTATCCACGCTCATTTATGATGGGTGAGACACGATCATTCGGACACGCTCGAAGCGAGGGACCGAAAAGAGA
>NW_018248736.1:3532-6323 GCF_001263595.1 Phalaenopsis equestris
TCATCAACAAAGATGTTTTACAACAAAGATGTTTTAGGGTGTCCCCTAATTAAAGTATAGAACATCTATAATAGTCTTGCATAATAGGCGAAAAGAGGTAGGATAAATCACTCTTTAAAGCAAAGGCAAGTAAACCCCTCGCTGTCAAATGTAGAAAGTCATTCTACATGCAGCGTCGGGATATCAAGAGGCGTGGTGGGAGGAATTTGCTTAACACACTGTGTATTCGTCAAAGCAGAGCGATCAAATTCTGTCCTCAAATAAGGTGAGAATCGGCGGGGGGCACCCCGGGCCTCCCTTTATCAAAATAGGACAAATTCATCTTTATCAATGAAAAGAAAGCTACAACATTTTCCTTATAGCTCATGGAAAGAGTAGACACATCAAATGTGGGCAAAAGTCACTCCAACAGGATCATAGTAATGCCTGACACAACATCTGGCACAGTGACACTAAGTACCACACCAAGGGTCCCATGCAACAACTTGGCAGTTCTCATGGACTGCACAACATATAGCAAATATCCCAGCCTCGTAACGAACCGACAGGAAAACCTCTGTCTCCTACTACGAAGTCCTATAGGACAAGATGAATAAAAAAGTTTGCTCGGACATCTGGAGGATCCGGGTAAGGCATTTCTCTCAAAGAAAAGGACCCAGTCCTCGTAGAGGGGAAATTGCACCAAAAATCTTCTTGGCAAGAAGATCTGTAATGGAGTTATCAATATGGACCGCAGATTTAGAGCAATTTAGAGAAACCTCACAGCTATCATGGTTGGGGTGTAATCCACACAACCAGACAATACAATAAAGTGGTTCTCAGTAAAGGGAGTGCCAAATTTCCTATCAACTGGAACCACGACAGGTAAAGAGACTTGTGGCTAAGTCAGCTGCAGTAGTTGTAGCAATCTGTTCCTATTCCTCTGGACGCCCTTGTCCCATGTAGGGACAGGCGAGACCTCAGAGAAAACCCAAAACAATGGAGGTCGGGACGGTCATCAAACCAGTGAAAATATTTTCTCTTAAAGAGGATGTTGCTCCTACAATCTTCTAATTCAGAGAACTCATGGTAGCAACAAAAACAACATGGACTGCAAGATGAGAATGACCTGCATTCTGGGGAGGAAACAATTCCCACATAATCCTAGCTAGAACATAGTGCACATTGCCAGACATGAGAGAAAAATGATTCTCAGCTGATGGGATTTGAGCATCATTCCGTGTCAGAACCAAATGGATTCATGGCGGGGACATGGTCCACATCGCTAGAGAACAAAAAGGGTAATTCTCAGCCAACAGAATATAAACATGATCCTGGGCCGGAACCAAAGAGAGTCATAGGGGTGACATACCACACCGCTAAAGGACACTACCATAAAAAGGTAACTCTAGCTCACTTAGATAGTGCTACATCCGTGGGATGGAAATCCTCAAAACACGGAAGGACTACAAAAGAGGCCAGGAAACGAGAAAGGGTATTGTAGCGCATCGCCATCTGGTACTAATCATTTCCTCAAAGGAAAAGTAGCACCAATACGAGCTACTATAAAAAAAAATAGTATCACATGCACAACTCCTCCTTTTCAAAGGAGGGCACGCAACAAGCATCCGGTGGAGATGTAATCCACACAACCTGGGACAGTAGCAAAACGACTCACAATTTGGGGCCAAAGACACCTCCTAAACTGTAATCGGGACAGGTATAGCAACATGAAACAGAACATGCTACTAAATTTGCAGCAATATATTCCTAGTCCTCTTGGCCTTCCTGCCTAATCAAGGGACAGGTGGAACCTCGGGGGAATAGGAACATAAATAGAGAACCGGGACTGAAGTCATACCGGCGACAGTAGTG
This sequence comes from Phalaenopsis equestris, assembly GCF_001263595.1. Classification (NCBI taxonomy): domain Eukaryota; kingdom Viridiplantae; phylum Streptophyta; class Magnoliopsida; order Asparagales; family Orchidaceae; genus Phalaenopsis; species Phalaenopsis equestris. The sequence continues at coordinate 5,387 of NW_018248736.1, forward strand.
ACAAACCTACTGCTAGTAAAATACTCACCTACCTATGGCAGGGAGATAAGTGAAAACACAGAGGTACGAGTCTGGAAAAGACCGTCAGGTGCTGCGGCACTTTGGTATCGAGCATCGACCTCTTTTACAAAAGAAATGGGCGTGACGCCAACCGCTCCAGCAAAGACAACTCAATATGCACGACTCCTCTTTTAAGGGGAGGGCACAAAGAAAATGCCTAAGAGGGCGTAACAACAACTCAATATGCACGTCTCTCTATTTAAGGAGGAGGGAACAGAGCCAGACGTCTAAAAGGGCGTAGAAATAGCTCAATATGCACATCTCCCTATTTAAGGAGGGAATAGAGTGAAACGCCTAAGAGGGCGTAGAAACGACTCAATATGCACCTATCCCCTTTAAAGGGGAGGGCATAGAGTAAATGACTGAAAAGGCGTAGAAATAACTCAATATGCACGTCTCCCCTTTAAAGGGGGAGGGCACAGAGCGAATGCCTCAGAGGGCGTAGGATCACGTAAGGTAATCCCACAGGGGTGCTCGAAGGAACTGAAGGTTAACACCCTCAGGAGCACAGAAAGCGCTCTGGGAGAAGGGAAAGGGTTCCCCAGGCGGTAGCGATCATATCCATATTTTTGCTCTTCCGCGTAGCGGGGCAAAAAGGGACAACGATCGGAAACTGAAAAAGGTTATGAAATCAATCAAAAAAATACAACGACATCGATGCATGCGATAATGCTGCAACCGAACTGTCGAGGGTGAGAAAGGGACAGAATGCATCGAGTTGCTACCCCTAGCAACTGATACATGGACTGAAAACCAAGGTCTCACAAAAGGCTCAACTGTGACTCGAATGAAGAGAACCATGTCACGATAATATGAGCTAAACTCCTAGTAAGGAGAGAGGTTATAACCCCAAAAAACGAAACTCCAAGTATGGAGA
>NW_018248737.1:0-1825 GCF_001263595.1 Phalaenopsis equestris
GGAGTTTATCCCACTAAAAAAAGAGATTGGTTCTGCCCTTGTCACTATCCCAGCCCTCAATCAGAGCGGGGCTAAGAGCATCATCCCGATCGCCTCCCTTCCTACTATCGGAGCCTGAAAACCTTGCGATAAAATCACAAATGGAGCTAACAAAGATGGCAACGGTGGGAACATGGGCTTGCAGAGACCACCGAAACTTTTGTTCTGCTCATATTTGAAACCACTGAGAAATATCACTCTTCTTTCTTTGCCTCCCTCCCTCGCGAGTGCACCAACTCCTCTGAATCCCATAAATATATCTCCCAACAAGATTTTGCTAAATCCTAGAATCAAGGCAAACTGAAGGAGAAATGGGATTTAAAAACTTGTAGGATTAAAAGATGTCATTTTCTTTACTATTTATTAAATCTTTATTTAAATATCTCAAATTTTTATTTAGAAAGCAGAAATTTTGTTTTCCTTTATATTATAATAAAGCCAAAACAAAATAATATTTTGATTATATTGGTTAAAGTTAATTAAGTTAACAATTTCTTTTTCTCATAATGATTTATTATATATACACACATATCTTAAATCTTGGTAGGCATATTAGAATACACCTAATTTAATGAAAAAGTAAATCTAATTGCATAATTATTATTTTTTATTTACTAAGTGGTGTAGGATTGATAGTCGAACCGTCTAAGTCGTATAAGTGTTGTGCTTACCATCTTAAGGTAAGTAGCATTTTTTTATTGGAGAATAAACACGCCCTTTCTAGTTATGAATGTTGATCCTTATTATTTGTAGTAAATACACAATATCTAATGTCGGTCATGTTCTTACAACTTCAATTATATTTTTGCACTTATTATAGGCTTTAATTATTTCTCATGATAAAATTACTAATATCTCTAATTTATTGTTATAAAATTTCGACATATTTGAGTAACCTTGCAATTATGATATTTTACTTTCCGTGCACTTTACTTTCATAAAATTGTATTTGTCATATCACAAGCTTACATTAAATATCATATTACGTATATGTTATTCCAATGAAAAAATTTGTATGCTTGTGTGTGATGGTGTGTTGGTTAGTGAAATCCTTTTAGATATTAGCTAGATGGGTTGATGGGTTTGTTGAATGACAACTACACAAAATCATTAGGTTTCCTTGGTTTGATATCAACTTTCGCGGGTTTAGTGTGTTTATTAAAGCTAATTATATGAATAATAATTGGAAAATTGAATAATAAGAAAGTTGATGAAAAATTATTGCATGTTTCCTTATGATATACATATTTGATGTCCATCACTTTCTTGTTGTCTTACAATGTTATATATGCATGTAGTGATCGTCCTTATTGTTGTTTATACTACATGCCCCATTTTTTTATATTTATGCTTTAATAGATGATTGTTAGTACTAAGTTTGTTTGTCAAACTCACTCTTTGATATATTTTTCTAATATGTTTTATTCAGCCACCAGCATGATAGTCTCCAATGGAGCACGCTTTGCAGTTTTAGTTTTTCCTTTTCAATATTTTTTCAGTTGATTTAGTTGTTGTTTTTTTTCTTTTTGGGCATGTGTAGTCATTTATAGTTATCATTTTTTTATTCAGTTAATTTCTCTTCTTTTCTGTAGTATTAGGAACTATTTAGTGTGAATAAAATATTTCCTTTTTTACTTGCATGCATGCTTTTATTTGAGATTACAAAACAGATTTATTTCATTTCATCAAGCTCTGCGTTGTCGGGGTGAACTACCTTCTAAACCCATAATAGGACAATTTGCATATATCTCATCGTCTTTTCTCTCCTCTTTCTCTTGATCTTTGC
>NW_018248738.1:0-273 GCF_001263595.1 Phalaenopsis equestris
GTACTTAACAATTTCTTTTTATTATATACATATTACTTAAGCTGTACTGTTGATGTATACCTTTTTTTAATAGCTACAGACTTTCATGTTAAACTCTTTATAGAAAATCATTATTAAAATTTTCTTCCCACTTCTTTATTTTCTATTTTAAATGTTTTAACATGTTAAGAAAAATTTAAGTTTGGGAGAGGGAGAAAAACTTTTGAAGAACATAATTTTATTTGTCTTTAAGAAACGTTTAAGAAACTATATTCAAAGAAAATATCTTCTTAA
>NW_018248739.1:0-568 GCF_001263595.1 Phalaenopsis equestris
CCCGTTCAATTTTGGGGTCAGGTTTTGGTTGAACCTACTCCGACCATGTCAATTTCAGGTGGCCCGTTGACCCAAATTAACACCCCTAGGTGTATTCATCAACTTTTAATGATTGATCATTATTATCCGGTCTAAGAAAATTAACAACACCGCAACACGATTTTACATGAAGTAGGTTTCTTAGTGGGGATGAGGATGACACTGGCTATCCTTCTAGATGCATCTTGCATGTGACCTCACTCATTTGCTTGCGAGGTATGCATGGTGAAGCCTATTGAGGAGCGTTAATTATCCTAATCACAGTACCATTAATCAGGCCTAATTAAGATTAAGTAAAAAACATATGTAGATAATGTAGGCAAATGCTATCGGGCCACGTGGATTACAACTAATTAATCGTAGATAATTATTACTAACTAAAGCACTATTTGAATAAATAATTTGGGTTGAGAAGCCGGAGGATTCGGTTTTGTTAATATGTCATTGTATAAGAGGGGTGTTTATAATTGATATATTATCAACAAATTTCCATCAATTGGATTCATTGTTTTTCGCTGTTTCAAATTTT
>NW_018248740.1:0-1610 GCF_001263595.1 Phalaenopsis equestris
TCGTCACCGCCTTCGTCGTCTCCTCGTCGAGGCAGCAGATGAAAAATAATTTAATGTTATCTACTGAGTCCGTAAGTTTGCGGACAGCCGAGAACAGTTTTCTATATTATTATACGCATATTATTTTATCAAGAATTTTGATGCAATTTTACAATAGCATTCTAATTAGAGTCTCTTACATCCACAAGAATGCAATGTCAGATTTTGATTGGAGTCCTGATACAAAATTTTCACGTAAATGAGATATCATTCAATGCTATGACACTATTTTACTTGGATTTCTTTATATGTTTATTTTTTTAATATTATAAAAAATAAGTTTTTAAATTGTACAGTTTTTCAATAAAGTGAAATATTTATCCTTATTATTCGGGGAACAAAAATTATTGATTTTGTTGCATTAAGTAGTTAATGCTTTATACTTTGATTAAGTAAAATATCTTAACAACCTAACTTTTAAGCATAATACTTAAGTATAACATTTTAATCATTTTTTTTTCATTACAACTATCCCTAAACCCAATCATGAAGGTTTTAAGTGAAGATTTTTTTGTGATTAAAATGTTATATTTAATATTTGAGCAGTTAAAATTATATATTTGATATTTTGAATGTTCGGTACGAAAAAAACCATTTGTTTTGATGATAATCTCTCGAAGAAATTGAGAAACTCGTACAAAAGATCTGATATTTTAAAATTAATTTACTTTTCATTAAATTATAGGTTTGCCTTTTTTGGGTAGGAAGCCAACGAAAAATTACAAAATAATCGCATTGTTAAATTTATGTATAATGAAGGTGGTGATTTCATTATGCGAAGACAATGTTGAAACAAAGAAATTCACACAACAAAAGTCAAACAAAAAAGATTTACGTTGTTTTAGTGTTGAATTGATTCGTCTACGTCAATGGGGAAAAACAATCCACTAGCATCAGATGGGGAGAAGAAAAAGACTTGGAGTTACAACTTCTGCACTTCTTACAACGCCTCTCCATGAAAGCAATGTCCCTTCTATAGAAGAGGATTAAAGGATACAAGTAAATAAAGCCAAAATATCAAATTACCCCCAATTACAATAAAAACCATAAATACAAAAATTTTCATCTCATCTCTTACTTACAGGTAAGTGAGAGATGGTCATATGAGTTATAAACTCCAATCAGCTGCTCTAAGATAGCTGCTTACGTGCCTCCCTCTCGAAGGGATCAAGTCTCGCCTAGCTCTTCAAAATGCACACTGGCAATGAGGCATGTGCTCGGACATTCACCAAACTTCTGCAGCAGGTGAAGTTATGGAATAATATCACCTTCGTGAACATGCCTATTAAATTCTCCTTTGTATCTATCTTCTTCAACAGAATCTCGTCGCTATCAATCAAGTCTCAAATAAAGTGGTGTTTCACATCAATGTGATCGGTACGAGCATGATAAATTAGATTTGGGACCAAAAATATTACACTCTAACTGTCACATAATATCGTCAGAGAGGAGACTCCTGATCAACTCTCAATTCATCTAATAGGTCCTGAATCAATATCGTTTCCATCATCGCCTATGTGACTATTATGTACTCAACATCCATAGTAGATAAAAGAACAATAGACTTAAGA
>NW_018248741.1:0-1026 GCF_001263595.1 Phalaenopsis equestris
GTTGACTTACGAGTCATCCTCCGACACAATATAAATTTTGTCGGTGTTATCAATCATCTCAGGTGCTGGAGTCAAGGGGTGGGGCTCATCAGATAAGAAATTTGGGTTTAATTTGGTGCCTACAAGGGTGTTGGTGCCTGCGAGGGAACTGTTGTATGAGGGGTAACAGTCAAAACACAGTTTGCCCAAACAGTCCAGCTGCATTTTCAGAATACCACCACACCAAATAAGCTGTCCCAAACGGACCCTTAAACTTTAAAAAGGTGAAATATATCTTTTTATGCATAGGTAAAAGAACATTTACAAAAAAATTGAAGTTTTTAAGTGTTATATATGCAAATACATAGGAATTAAGTGGCATGTACGTAAACCTTTTAAGAATAAAAGGAGCCCTACGAATCTTTAATAAAAGAAAAGCTTATCATTTATTCTAATATTTTCTCAATAATTTTATATAACGATTTAATATCATAAAAAAATGTTAGGTGACGAATTTAGAGTAATCATTAAATAATTTATTTATTTATTTCTGAAAAAAGAAAGTAGTGAGGTTGATATAAAAAACTATCCCATATATATTAGCGGAGCAGGTGAACTACCTTTAAAGATTCCTTTTCTTTTAAATAATGTATCATTTTATGTACATACCACACAATTCTTACATATTTATACATCCAACATCTAAATTTACAAAATTCAAATCTTTCATATCACTTAAAAATACCACTTTCTAAAAGGTGAAGCACATTTTTTCTGCATTATATGTTTTTGTAATACATGTTTTTGTTCTCATTTTAATTCTGTTACAAACAATTTTACCAAACAGAAGCAGGAAAATCATTCATACAGTAATAATTATCAATAAACTATTTTGAATAAGATATCTCAAATAAAAATTAAATTTATTCTGATAATCTGTTGAATGATTTATTTATCATCAGATTATAAATAATTAAATATAAATAAATAGAAATTATGTGCATGCGAGAAGATCAATAAGATAATATTAAACGCCTCAATTATTGC
>NW_018248742.1:0-245 GCF_001263595.1 Phalaenopsis equestris
CTATTTTCTATTTTTATTTTTGTTTTCACTATTTTTGTTCTTATTTTGTTTTTTATTTTGAATTTTTAGAAAATGTGTTTGGCATTGTTTAAATTTATATATCTTAAAAAAAATAAAAAATATAAAACATTTTTGGTTGGGTATTTTCTATATTTTTTAAGGAAAAAACTATACTTGTTAAAAAAATTATTAAATTGTAATAACTACTAGCATGTTAATTAATTTAATTATTTAACATGTTAATT
>NW_018248743.1:0-692 GCF_001263595.1 Phalaenopsis equestris
TTGAACGTGCTTAACTTAAAGTGAAGGAAGAGGGGTATGAGAGGGATGTTGTGGATGGATGAGAGGAGCAAGGGATGGATGAGAGGAGTGAAGAATGCGCTCTTATTTATGCGCGTATTTTCTGTCCGGACACCTTACGTACTTCTACGTGCGGTGTAGGTTATTCCTGTGTTATTTTCAGGTTATTTCTGGGTTATTTTTAATTATCCCGAAATAACCTAGAAATAACCCAAAAATAAAGATGACGTGTTATTTCTGTGTTATTTCCGGATTATGGAAAATAATCCAGAAATAACCTAAAAATAACTTAGTAATACCCTGCGCCACACGTAGAGCTACGTCAGGAGTATCAGGAGTCCGCACAAAATTTTTTTCTTATTTATAGCCATAAAAGATGGAGTTTGGAATAGTAAAAAGTTAGAGGCTCTTAAATCATGCTTTTGAAAAATATGAATAATACTTCTAAAAGTAGTTCTAAGTCATCATTTCTAGAAAAAGAATATTCCTTTGACGAAAAATAGAGCGAAAAATAGATGTCAAGACCAATTTCTGGCCGCGGTAAAAAGTAAATTTATGGTCCCAGTTAAAAGTGAATAGTAAAAATTTTTAACATTTTTCAATAATTCACACATTATGGTTCCATCATCCATGGATTGATTTTTTTATACTTGATTTCATTCTTTTTATTTTAT
>NW_018248744.1:0-3769 GCF_001263595.1 Phalaenopsis equestris
TCCAACCGCCAGTTCTACCGCGACTCCCAAATCGCCGGCACCGTCGACTTCATCTTCGGCGACTCCTCCGCCGTCTTCCAGAACTGCACCATCCTCCCCCGCCAGCCCCTCCCCAACCAGTCCAACACCATCACCGCCCACGGGAAGAAGGATCCCAACGAGAACACCGCCTTTTCGATCCAGGGTTCCGCCATCCGCCCCTACGATCCCGTCACCCGGCCCACGTTTTTGGGCCGGCCTTGGAAGAACTATTCCACGACGGTTTTTATGAGGTCGGAGATCGGGTCGGTGGTCGACCCGGCGGGTTGGTTGGCTTGGTTGCCGGGCGTGCCGCCGCCGGATACTATTGATTATGCGGAGTATGAGAATACGGGCCCGGGGGCGAGCGTTGCGGGTCGGGTCAAGTGGGTCGGGTACAGGCCCGCGATGAGTGCGGATGAAGCGAGTAAGTTTGCGGTGGCTGCTTTGCTTGGTGGGGAAGAGTGGATAGCGCAGGCGGGCGTGCAGGTTCAGCCCAATTTGTAAATTTGTAATGTGTTTTTTGTTTTGGTTAAATGTTTGAGAGTGTTTGATTTTGATAGCACATTGATTAAAATAAAATGGAAAATTTTAAGAAGCTCGATCTTGGAAGAAAATAATAATGCTCAAAGTAATGTTATTTGCCAATATAGACACCAAAAATATCAGCACAAATCTCAAAGAGAACAAACAATTAAGATGAAAGACCCTCCTCTCGAGGAAAGCAATCAACCGATGGTTTAAAACCGAACATGAAGTCGTGTCTTCAAAACCAATGATAGGTTCAAGCTCTGGATATAATTTCACACTCGTTAGCAACAAGACCAGCCAAAAGTGTTTCGTAAATTATCTGGACAACAAGTCTCGCAAGACCAGTGAAAAGTGTATCGCAAATTATCTGGACAACAAGTCTCGTCGGATACCCTGTATGGGCTCACTAGTCCTACTGAATTGCAAACCACTCTTGTAGGCTTACTAGCACATAAATTCTACTAAATATATTTGAATTGGTGATAATCAAGTTATAAAACTACCCTCCCTTGCAATGATATAAGTGATGTGTAGGAAAACAAGACCAGCCAAAAGTGTTTCGTAAATTATCTGGACAACAAGTCTCGTCGGATATCCTGTATGGGCTCACTAGTCCTACTGAATTACAAACCACTCGTGAAGGCTTACTAGTACAGAAATTCTACTAAATATATTTGAATTGGTGATAATCAAGTTATAAAACTACCCTCCCTTGCAATGATATAAGTGATGTGTAGGAAAATGAATACTTCAAATTGTAACTGCGGCTGGGGAGAAACATGAGCAGCTCTTATATTTACCCTCTCTCGAGTGCATAAATAAGTTTGGTTGAACTGGTTTTAATTCCTTAAACTCCAATTTGAACCCATCAAAGATTATTTCTCTATTCATTTGCATCTTCATATAGTTTACTTTTGCTTCATACTCTATAGTTCAACGTGAATGTTTTAATCATTCTTCCATAGCTCTCCCGAGTTATTATGGATCGCAATACATTTGAACCACTCATTTGGCCAGAATAATAAATAAATAAAGCTTTGAAGCATACACATCACATTAATGATTGAAAACCAATTTAAAGCATTCTATAATTCCTACACTACCTACTTATTCACCACAAGAGAAAAGGTAAAATGACTACTCACATAGCACGGAGAAAACACCACAACACATCTTTAAAACAAAACAAATCAACTAGAATTGTGTTTACAAAAAATTACAATACAAAAGAGTACGCAATACTTAGTTTTTTTTCTTTACGAAATGTTGGAAATGCCTCACTAAAGTATCTCCCAATCCTTACTGCAATGTTGAATGTCTTCCCTCCAATACAACTCACTAATCTCCACAGACTCTCCCCTGCACTTCAGAAGTGTTCCCCATGGACTTCAGCAAAGCTCTCATTATTAAAACTCTTCAAATAAGCCCATATATCGTCTGCATAACTCCCCAAATTGTGTGGGAGTAACTACTAAAAAATGTCTGGCAGTTGTTGCCGCGCAGGCTCCACTAGGCGTCAACCTCTCTGTCTGCTGGTTCGGCACTGGCGCCTAGGCGCCAAAGAATGTGGCGCTTGGTAGGAGCGCCTTGGCGCTCAATGGCTAGCGCCAGACTCTTGAATCACGTTGCTCCTTGTCACCTCCGTTTCGCTCCATTTCTTCTCCACTACGTTCCATTTCTACTATATGCATACCTGTAAGAAAAATATGAAAATACTCATCTTTAAAGTACAATTTCGTTCATAAAAATGTGCAAAATAAAAATAAAATTAAGCATGCTTTTTTACACATCAACGACCACCGCGTTATAGGAAAACTCCACAACATTTTTGGACAACCCACTATTCTGGTGTATCTCTGACCTGGCTAATTCATCAATAAATCTCTCCATGGAGGAGATAATCTTAAAGGCCTTCTCTCTCTCCATCGCCAAGGCGCCACCGCTTTCCTGTGGCAGCAAATGCAGGAGGATCGTGATAATCACTCGCCTCAGCTCCTTACCACTTGCCTCGGTCGAAAGGATCTGCAGCAGCGACTGTGACTGCAGGGTTGGTCGGTCGAATGTGATCGATCGGCTTTTTTCATTGAGAAAGTTGCGGCTCACTTTCCGTTCTGCTCAAGTCTTACAGAGCATGTCTCACGTGACTGGTTTGTTCATCGCCTCAGCCGGATCTCCTAATATTGCAAGCACTTATGCGGAACTTGCCGCAGCCTATGCGGGGTATCGGACAAAACTTGCATCCGGGATGATTTACACCTCACTTTCGGCGGGTTTTGTCGCTACCGAGCGGGGAACCATCTCCAAAGCTTGAACCAATCCATGATTTTGGAGACGCACCTTCATGCTCGGCTGATTGCTTATCTCGAGGAAATGCTCTTTCATCTTGGAAATTCTTTCTATTTGAGATTCCTGCTAGAATTTTTGATGTGTACAATACTAATGAATTCAAGATTGGGTCGCTTTCTTTCAATGCGGATGAGGAATGAGTAGTTGTTATCAAGGTGCAAAAGATTGATGCTTCGAATGATGAAGTCATTGACTGGTAAACTTCTGCATTCTGATTGAAAGTTTGATGTCACAAAGAGTTAGAGGTAAAGTAAATATTATTTTCATGAAGAGATAACACAAAATAAATGTGACTCTGATTATTAAAAATTGATCTATATAAGAAGCATATTATTTTCCTTTGGATTTAATTGATCTAAGCTCTTCTTGATTTGGTCAATTTTGATTCTACTTCATCTAACCTGTGCTTATCTAACCATACATTGCCATTGATCAGTGGTTAACTAGCCCTCAATGTTTAGAACCCCACCCACAATGTAAGCACAAAATATACCAGTTCAGGGGTTAATTTGTAAATATCAATGTTTCGGGGGGTCTGTATGTGATTATGTCTATGTTATTATATTAAATATCTTAGGCCTATGTATGGTTCTATCAGACGCTATATCCAACAAAGCAATTATACATATAAGGCCGGCTCGTATAATCAATTAAAATAGCTTAGAAAACGGCTATCATATTCATATAATTACTATATTATATATGGTTTGGGATTATAAAAATATGTCATAATCAATTAAACATAAACTAATGAAGAGTTGTATCTAATAAAATAAGCGATAACTCACGATGAACAGAGACTTACAAAAATTAGGTTAAAAACCTAAAAAAAATTAAAATAATATATATTACAAAATTAAACGAACTTTTTTTT
>NW_018248745.1:0-632 GCF_001263595.1 Phalaenopsis equestris
TATATATATATATATATATATATATATAAGGAACAGCCCAAGGGCTTATATATTAAAGAGGAAAAGATACAGATATGTTGAATGAGAGGGCCTAAAAGAAGACCTAACTCACACAATACAACACACAACTCCAAATAAAACAAAGATGCAAAAGGATAAAAAATCAAAAAACCACTAACAGACGCAAAAGTACTAGAAACGTCTCACTTTAGTCCTCCCACTGTCTGTAGTTTTCGGAAAGGATCCGACTAACAGATTGATAAGGTCTGTACCATTACCCGAAGTAATCAAAGTATCGTCCATCAGATTCCTAAGCTCAAGTAGTTCTCCATTCTTCTTCTTCCTCATGGATGTGTAGACCTGTCATTCCTCATCCGAGGATTGACTCATCTGATCAATGGATTGTTCCAAAGGTGGCCGGATATGTGTAGGCTGTTGCACATTATGATCCCCATGAGCCTGAGTAACATTAACATTTTGCTCGACCTGATGAGACGGTAGTGAAACAGTAGAAGTATTGCTACCTGTAATTACCTGTAATATCAGTGATAAATATCAGTGATAGGTTTTAGAGCAAATGAGGTCTGAAGAATCTCCCTCGCCCCCCACGATAGAAGATTCCAAAGACGGGG
>NW_018248746.1:0-1034 GCF_001263595.1 Phalaenopsis equestris
TCCCGATATGGTATATGAGCCATACCATAACAGATATGAACGTAATTTTATCAAATGATGCTGGTAAGAGTATGATAAATTTCTAAACATAGTCATGTTACATGTTAGAAATATCACGACGGTATGGTGGGAATTTAACGTCTTAGGATTGCACCTAGATCTAAAACACACAAAAAGAAAAAGAAAAATCATGAGGGAATATAACCTAAGTACATAAGTTTGCTCTTTACTTGGAGTAGAGAATACGAGATTACCGGATTATGTCGAAAGTATCACTGTTTTAAAATGACTTGACATATATAATTGTATAAGGGATAGCTGAGGCCAACTTTTGTGGTTTGATTACAATAATTGTGGCGGGGCTATAACCGTTCTCAACTATAGAAGTCGTAGTCGTTGCCTGTAACAGTTGTAGTAGAGATGCCGAAGCTATAACTGAAGATTATAATAGTGGTAATTGGCCACAAAAGCTGCAGTTAATTGTTATCAACGACAGTAGTAGGGCTACCAAAAGCGTAGTTAGTTGTAATAATTGTTGGTGGTGGCTGAAAAGAACATTTGGCGCTCGGTTGTGAACTCTAGTGACCGATGACAACCGCCAAAACTTCGAGTGTTAAATTTCAGTAGTTAGCTCACTCACTTCTCTTCTCAGTTCTTGAAGTGAACAATGATGGCCTATTTATAATTTTTTAGATTAACATTTAAGTAAATTTACTCAGAATCTTAAAACACTCCAATGAATGGTTCAAATTGATTCTCTTGGTCAAAGGTCATTTTTTCAATATCTAAGTTTCTTAATGAGTTTAGAATTGAATTGATATTTTGCTTGAACTCCTCTCGTCAAGCCCCTCAAATTGACCATAAGCATTCCAAATTTTGAGATTGTTTAGCCTTCTAATTGATACATCAAAGTCTTTGACTATCGCTTCAATTTTTTTATTTTGGCTCAATTGGATTCGAATCGGATCACTTTTGACATGGTTGAGTTCGCCTTATCAGATGCTTAGCTTGACTATAAAGTTGATGAAAACAAT
>NW_018248747.1:0-500 GCF_001263595.1 Phalaenopsis equestris
TTCCTACGTCCTATTTCTATCTCTACTCATTTTTTCCCTCCTTCCCTTTTTTTTTGTTCACTTAATCACTCTCTCTCTATTCTCTCTCTATTTCTCTCTTACACTCTCTATCCCACTCCCACTCTTGCTCTCTTTCTCTCCCTCGTTATAGTGAGAGTAAAAGAGAAAGAGGATGGGATAGTGATGGAGCAAGATCGTAGGAGGGAGGGAGAGAGGGAGATTGATAGAGATAGTGATCATGTAATAGAGATGCGTAGAGAGAGAGAGAGAGAGAGAGAGTAAAAAGGAGACTTAAGAAGAGATGGAGATGGAGGAATAGTGTGAGGGGGAGAGAGGGAGTGAGAAAAAAGTGGGAGAGAGATAGAGTGAAAATGAAGGTGAGAGAAAGAGAGTGGGAGAGAGCAAAAGAGAAGAGAAGAGAGTTAGAGAAAATGAAAGATATAATGAGATGTAGAGAAGATAATGTGAGAAAGGTGAGAGAAAAGTGAGAGAAAGATAGA
>NW_018248748.1:0-2717 GCF_001263595.1 Phalaenopsis equestris
TCGAAAAAAATTCGAACTAAAATTTTGACTCATAGCTTGGCTCATTTACTTTGATCCGATCTCCATCTGAACAAAGATTCAAATCAATTTTCGAATGATTAACGATCTTCAGCTAAATTCACAATCTAACGTGTGTGTGTGTGTGGATGATGCATTGATTACTAGCCATCACATGCATTAAGATTACATAACTAATGAAAGATGCAAAAAGCCATTTGTCGGAAATTTTGGGAGAAGAAATAATTGGAGAATATTTTAGCCATTATTTTATGCTGGAGCAAACTGACTATTCAATGAAATTTAATGAGGGGTACTTGTCATATTTTTTCATGTGGTTATCATGATTTGAACGTTACATCATATTTACTAATATATTGGATCTACATGTTGAGAAAATCAAAGCTAAAGATCAGTGTTTTCTTATACGTACTCTTCAATTCCTAACCTCTCTCTGTCCATATGCTTCTCGATTAATAACTTCATAGATAAATATGTGAGAAATAAGTAAAAAATATGATTGAATAATCAATGTTTTCAATCACAAGCAATGTTTTGTACACTCATAATATGAATATTACTTTGACTTTATATATATAAATATAAACCTAAACTTTAATAGTTATATTTATAACACCTTTGTGTTATAGATCAATGCATAAAATGATGCATTTGATTTTTAAAAAGTTAGTAAAATTAGTATTTTTTGATGTGAAGTTGAAGATTTGAGGGTTATAAATATAAATATTAAAGTTTAAGTGCATAAGAATTGTGTGAAATGTATGTAATGACTCTAAAATTAGTTACCAATAGACTTGAGGATATTGTTAAGTAGAGGTTGAAGTGTCAATTTTGCGATTTGTTTAAGATGTAGTTGAGTCGTCGGATTCATTGTATGACCAAATTTGGTGATTGGTTTAATCATTTATTTTTTACTTGCATATGAATTTTAACCTCACTATGAGTAATATAAAAGCTAATTTTACAAAACAATGATAATAATAATGTCTAATAAATAAATTGCATTAAATTAAATACTTAATTAATTAAATGGGTTTCAAATAGCTTTTTTATTTTTTTATTATTATTTTTTTGTATATCATTTTAGTTATTTCTAACTTTCTCCACTCCTAAATTTATTCTAAGAGCTAAGTTTTTGATCAAAAGAAAATATGAGTTTTAACTTTAATGGATTTTGTGAATTTAAATTATAAAAAAAAAATCAATAATATATATAGTGTCACGTTCACAGATTAGTTGTGAGGCTGCTTCGTCAATTGTAAGACCCCTCTGGTCTGGGATTCGAATCCCCCCAGGTGACTGATGCTATATGAGAGTGTTACTCGAGTGGTTAGACACATGATTCCAACCCAAATCTGACAGGTTGCGAGTATATATATATATATATATATATAATTATAAGACTTTAATGTTATACGCAAAGAATTTTGAATCCATTACTATAGATAATATTCATTTTCCAAATACTTCTTTCAAATTAAAAAAAAAAAAATTTTTAAAGGAGATCAAATGCCACGTATCTTTTAGGTTTAAATTTCACCCATTTTGATATATTTCTAATTTCATAAAAGACTATTTTATTGCCTCATTATTAATGATTGGATTTTACGTTTAAAAGAAGTTAACTAAAATTAAACTATGGAATTAGATAAGCTCCTCTAATTGAGTATTTTAAATGCCACGTACTCTGGCACTCACTGCACGGCCTTCTGGACACAAATATTTGTCTGGTGGGGATATATTTTATTTATCACTGAAAATACTTATTGTTAAGCCATATTTCACCATGCGTTTAAAAAATAAAATTTTGGGTCAAAGTAGACCTCATCCTTTTAACAAACTTGATGAATCATAGCATAGAAATAATTAGCTATTTGGCTTCCAGAAAATAGTCAAATAAGACGAGAAACTTGAGCGAGTCATCATGTTTGGAAAATTGATTTTACGGTCTAATGTGCTTCGGAATTTTTGAAAAGTGGTGTCGTGAGCGTGCATATACCCCAGACGAGAGGCAGAGCTAACTACGAATGAGAACTTTCCAATGAGAAGCCCAGGTCTTATAGGCATAGATGACCATCATGATGGAGTAATTTAAGGTTCTCGGGGGGCGGCAATCACTGAGAGGAACGATCAAGCTGCTCGCTTAAAAGTGGGACCTCAAGGGGTTCACTCTCAAAGGCCCCCACCGAGAAATCTGTCTATCCCGTACAATCAGGTCAGCAATCAGCGGACATAGGGGCAAGGCGAGTCCCAACACACCGACATAGCTGCATCTGCGATGGCAAACAAGCGATGGGAAGAGCTGATGTGAGTCCCTGTCCGGTCGCTCGTAGGAGGGGTCTTCAATTGTCAAAGTAAAGAGGCGGTACCACCGCCAAAGCTAAACAACCCTTGCTTGGACTACTTCAAAAGGAGAACCGACCCAATCGACCATGTAGTGTCGCTCGAGTCATCGATCAGTCAGCTCCTGATCGATGGCCGCATTACATGTTGTCTCTTCTTAACCACCTTGAAGGAATCAACCCTTCAATGGTTTAACGACCTGCCACTCAAAACCATCCCAAATTACAAAAAATTTAAATGACTCTTCTTTTCGCACTTCTCAAATGTGCAGAAACTGAGGAAAGGCTCTGACACCTTGCTTGACATCAAGCAGGGAGAGAGCAAGAGCCTACGAGCTTACATTACTCGCTTGAAGA
>NW_018248749.1:0-1186 GCF_001263595.1 Phalaenopsis equestris
ATTCTCAATAATTTGATCGTGACACGAATAAATATGGTATTTGAGTGTGGGGACGTTTTGAAAACGTCGCAATACTGTTTGGATCGCGGGTTTAGCCCGCTTATCCGAAAATGCGGTTTCATTTTTACAATAAACGCAGGCCACAGGTCAAACCCCGCAGTCGACCCGCGGGCCGCGTTTCAGGATAAGCAGTTTATCCTGATCCTGAAACGCACAAGCTGCCTCAAACGCACCCTAAAATACCTAAACATATTGCAGAAACTTTTCATGCCTCTAATGCCTTAATTTTCAACATATTAAAGTTCTCTTCACGATAATTCCTTCTAAGAAAAAATTTCAGACCTGAAAAAGACCACCTCCTCTTTCTTCAACCCTATTCTCTGTCTGAAAATCAAAGGCAACCTTTGTTGAGAAAAAAAAAGCAGATTGTAGGTGATAATAGTCTTACGTAGAATAAAGAGTCTTTCTCTCCCAATCATCCAAACCCTAATTTGTCACTGTATCTAATGGAAATAAAGATGCCAGCTTTAAAAGACATAACCTAAACCCTAACATGTATATTCCATCTGCCCATAAGTCTTCTCCAGAACTCAAATCTTTCAAGCTTCTCCATTTTTCTTCCAAGTTTACTTTTGAATTACATCAAACAATACATCACTTTCTTTGCCTTTTTTAGCTCCACTACGGCTCTACAATGGCAGCAGAATAATGGTAGCCTTGAACTCCATCTAATCTTCCAGCTCAGGGTTAGCCAGAAATAAACGCTAACCATGCGTATAACTTTGAAACACCTAGGCCAAAGATACCATACAAATGTCATTTTCGACTTCAACTTTGACTGACAAAAAATAATGTTATGTGCTCTGGAATTACTAATATGTTGTGGTGAAACCTTAGTAACCTGCCTTTTTTATGCGGGATATGCACAAATTATTTAGGTCATTCTGTATCATTGATTTCTTACAAATATATCTGTTGAAACTAGTTAGGTGTCAGTGTCATAAGTTTTGGATTACACCACTTGTTAATTGACCCACGTGACAGTTTCACCCCTTGGGAGAAATTATTAGGCGTGTAATGTACATTTTATTCTAGGGAAGAAATGATTGCAATTGTATTTTGACTAAAAATTAAAGCTTATTGTAGAAAGCCTTTATGTTTGACAAAAACTTACATTATATATATA
>NW_018248750.1:0-505 GCF_001263595.1 Phalaenopsis equestris
TAAAAAAATTGAACTTTGTTGTTGCGATTAAAGTAAAATAGGAGCATTTTTAGCTACTTTAAAAAAATTGAACTTTGTTGTTAGACTTAGACTTTCTCCTATTTTTCCACATGCGGAGGTTTTTCCACATTGCGATGTTCAATTTTTACTTGGCAGTATCCATTTACACCAATGAAAATTACTGTGGAAAAACCTCCGCCACCGTTTCGTCAAAGATTGAAGCAACACAAACAGAATAAATAATTATCAAAATAATTTTTAGAAATTCTTAAGAAGTTAACGGTGATTATTCCATTCGTAGAAGCTTTAGAGCAGATGCTCAATTATGTGAAATTTATGAAAGATATTTTGAATAAGAAAAGGAAGTTCACGGATAAAGAAACTGTTGCACTTAGCGAAGAGTGTAGTCTAATTATTCAGAAAAAGCTTCCTGCAAAATTATAAGACCCCGATCATGGTAGTTTCACTAAACCATGTGCTATTGGTGAAAAATTTTATGGAAGAG
>NW_018248751.1:0-344 GCF_001263595.1 Phalaenopsis equestris
TCAAATTTTATCCAAAAGATCATCTTAAACTATTTAAAGCCACTCAAATTGCCCAAAACACCTCAAAATTTTAAAAATTCCAAAAATACCCCTTACTTCACCAAAATTACGAAAATGCCCCTCATGGTCCAAAAAATCCCAAAACCTCTCAATTCATTCCAAACATCACCAAAACCAAACATGTCCACCCATTTGGCCCAATTTGACCAACTTGACAAATTTTGACCAAAGTTCCAAATTTACCTCTAATAGTACAAATTCTTCTAATTCAACCCCAATTTTCACAACAAAATTGACTTCAGTCTTCCTCAATTTTAAATTCAATTAAAATTTCATCATGTCCA
>NW_018248752.1:0-238 GCF_001263595.1 Phalaenopsis equestris
TTCTCCCCTGCAAATTGAAAATTTTCATCTTGCATAGAGTTAGTTTATTTTTTGGGGTATTTACATACGTAGGACCCAAATCTTATGCATTCACTTATCTGACACCCTAACCTTTATTTTTACACCCAAAGCACTCTTCCTTATGTATGAAAGTGTGGAAGTAGTGTAATCCAACTTTTGATATATAGGGAAGGATGCTTAGGTTGTAAAAATCAAAGTTTGGGCGTGAGATAAGTAA
>NW_018248753.1:0-396 GCF_001263595.1 Phalaenopsis equestris
TGGTTTTAATACTTTAAAATTTCAATTGCTGCCAGATTGAAGGCCATGCAAAAAGCTGAACATGTTTTACTTATATTAACATCATATTTACTTATTTTTTTTACTATATAAATTATCAAAAATCCATATCAACATCTTAATATATGTTTTTAATATCGAGAAACTGTTCTTCTTCTCCAAATAATGATTGTCATAGTCTGCTGCTGTCAATTTATTTATTCTTTAGAGTTGCTTAATTGTTTGTATTTCATGTGATAATATTCCAAGAATGCAGATTTTGAATTTAAACTTTTTTTCTATGTATAGAAATCGAAGGAAAAAATTTTTTTTTCGTATTCAAACATTTACTTGACTTGAAAAGGAGAGAGAGAGAGAGAGGTACCCGTTCTTTGAGAA
>NW_018248754.1:0-443 GCF_001263595.1 Phalaenopsis equestris
TATGAAATTTTAATTATTAGATATATAAATACATACAAATTTTGTGATATGCATGTAAATGGCTTTACAATTAATTAAGCATTTTTAAGCTAATAGGTTGTTTTCATTCTTAAAGAAAAAAAAATTAAAGAAGATTTACTTCTTATCATTTAGTTCCTTTGTATTTATATATTTAGCACATAAGCTTTGATTATTACATACCACCTTATAAAAATTGTATTTCACTTCTTAAAAGTTAAAATGGTAGTATTTTTGATGAAATATGAAAGATTGGTAAACTTAATGTGTTAAATCCGTATATGTAGGAATTGGATGGTATGTATGTACACACATAAGAAATAAAAAGTGATATTGAGATACTAGACGTTATAACTTCGATGGTTTGATGTAAATGCCCAAAAAAATCATAGTTTGAGATGCATTACAAAATAATTTACATTAAA
>NW_018248755.1:0-944 GCF_001263595.1 Phalaenopsis equestris
ATAAGATGAATCTACTCGAAACTCCACGTTCTTCACGACACGAATTTCACATTCTTTGCACAATTTTTCATAACTTTCACTCTCACAAGATCTCACACTCTACACAAAACTCCACAAAATTTCCACACTTTTTCCATAAGTTCTTCACATTCACAATGTTCTCAAGGTCAGTACCTAAACTTTAATTCTCAACCATTCCGAGGTCGGTACCTAAATTATTATTATCATTCTGGGGTTTGTACCTAAATTTTGATTCTCATCTCAGGGTCAGTATCTAAATCCTGATTCTCATCCTTTTTGAGTTCGGTACCTAATTTTCAATTCTCATTCCAGGGTTGGTACCTAAATTCTAATTCTCATCTCGGGGTTAGTACCTAAATTTTGATTCACATCATTTTTTAGGTTGGTACCTAAATTTTAATTCTCTTTCCAGGGTTTGTACCTAAATTCCAATTCCCATCTCAAGGTCGGTACCTAAATTTTGAATCTCATCCTTTACGAGGTCGGTACCTAAATTTTGCTTCTCATTCCAAGGTTGGAACCTAAATTCCAATTCTCATCTTGGAGTCAGTACCAAAATTCTGATTCCCATCCTTTCTAAGGTTGGTACTTAAACACTAATTCTCATTCCGGAGTTGATACCAAAATTTAAATTCCCATCTCAGGGTCAGTACCTAAGTTATGATTCTCATCTTTTCCAAGGTCGGTACTAAATTTTAATTCTCATTTTGGGGTTGGTACCTAAAATTTCAATTCCCTTCTTGGAGTCAGTACCTAAATTTTGATTCTCATCCTTTCTGAGTTCAGTACCAAAATTCTAATTCTTATTCTAATTTTGGTACTTAAATTCTAATTCCCATCTTAGAGTCAGTACCTAAATTTTGAATCTCATCCTTTTTGAGGTTGGTGCCTAAAAAAATGCAAGTATACGTATCGCTCAAGTA
>NW_018248756.1:0-369 GCF_001263595.1 Phalaenopsis equestris
TATTCCAATAAATTTTATCATGGTTAATCAATTCCATCTGAGCATGACTCTTTGGTACTGATCATTTTATACCATTCAAAAATTTATCCATTTGGGTTTAGCAACTCCGAAATTTTTTTGGGCTCTGAACTTTATCAAAAGTTAATGCCCAACCCAAAATTTTTTTTGGCGTATATATATATATATATATTCATTTTTTAAGGAAATTGATATTTGACAGAGGCACAAATATCGATTTCCCATGCGCTTTTTGGCCTCATGATGAGAGCCCCCATCATGAGCCTAAAATTCCAAAACCCCCACGTCACGGTGAGATCAAATCCTTAACCTGAGAGGACTTACAGTGACCCCGTCACCAACATATATATA
>NW_018248757.1:0-557 GCF_001263595.1 Phalaenopsis equestris
TGTTCTGAGCATGGCTCGCTCGTGTTCGACACGTTTACACCTCTAACTGAAGGTGTTTATTATGAATAGAATTTTAGTAACACAACAAAGAGAAATTAAAAAAAAAATTATTGATAAAATTAACATGTATCAAATAATTGCCAAGAGATTCCTAATGATGACCTCCATAAACCTACATTCTATGAGTTATTGTACTAAACCATTACACTTGGAGTGATGATCATTTCTATATAAATACAATTATGAAGATATATTAGTTATTTTATAGTTATTATATATTTAAGTGATAATTCTTTCATCAAATTAACTTTTATAATTTTGACCACACTTCCATTTGACTTTATGACATTCATATCTAAAAGTTGGTATGTTTAACTATTTGATCAAAGATATTGCTAGTTATCATTGTCTCTGGATCATCACCATTAAAACACTATTGGTCGCTCGGTTCGGTTTCGTTCTCATTGGGCTAATCAAATCAACCTAGAGATAGATAATATTATTCTGTCATATTTTGAAACCGGGGCATGAATCCACCATTTATTATTGATAATTAT
>NW_018248758.1:0-3206 GCF_001263595.1 Phalaenopsis equestris
GAGTTATCTGATAAGTTCTTCAAAAAAATGCCCCCGATCATTGACAACGAACTAGAGTAGGCATTCAAGAAGAAGTACCCCAGAAATATAGTTGGGGTCATGCCAAGAATTCAGTTTACTTATCAATACCTTGCAGAGTTGTGCAAGAGAGCCGCGGTGCAGAGAGGGATCAAAGATCCTCTCTATGCAAGAAAATACTTGTGCTAGATTCTACAACTAGCACAAGAAATAAGACTTACGCAAATCAAAGAATTATAAGAGAAAACCGCAAGATTCACATCTGCAAGTGATCAAAAATAAAAATAAGCTTAAATTTTCTAAGTGTCGATGTTATATCTGTGGAGATGAAGGTCATTTCGCCAAAGAATGCAAGAGCAAAAAGGGCAATATGGCTCGCGCAGCCACACTCAAAAATCTCTATTTCTAAGTGTCCATGTAATATCTGTGGCGATGAAGGTCAATTCGCTAAAGAATGCAAGAGCAAAAAGGGCAATATGGCTCGAGCAGCCATACTAAATAATTTAGAGCTCTCGAATGACTATGATGTTCTCTCAGTAGACCTCAATGAAGAATCAACCGATGTAATCTGTTTAATCTCTGAGGGTGAAGGAGCAAACACCCTCACACATATCCACAGTGCCTTAAAAAACTGCTTTATTGAAGAATTTGGGCTAATGATGAAGGAGGACTATGGATGGAGGTGCTTGATCAAATTAAAGGATGATAAAAAAAAGGCTCACATCAATGAGAGCACAACAAGCCTATGAAAAGTCAGTACTCTCGTTGCTCCTACTGTTTTATTATTACAAATCCAAATATGAGAGTACATTGCATTTTGTACAAATTAATTACATGCCTGCCGTGTGCTAAGTTCTACTTAGCAATACTTGTTCAAAAAGAGTTGTCCTTACTTCGGTTTCAATCCAAGGACAACTAAATTCATGAATTAGTAAAATACACGAAACACCTAACAAAAGAAAATAGAAGGCTGAAGGAGCAACTTCAATAAGAAATGGAGAAGTAGTTAACTGAAGATATGCAGGAACTTACCCTAAGTGATAAGGGTAAAAAGGTCGTTTCATTTGAAGACGATGAAGATGATGATCCTGAACAAGTTGATGAACATGGTGCAAAAATGTTCTCTGAAGCCTTGAAGGAACAAGTATAAAACCTCCCAAAAGGATCATCAATAAATTGTTTAATCTAACAATTACATTTGAAGTTCCAGGTGTGGAGCAATTCAAGTTAAATGCAATAATAGATACTAGAGCTACATCTTGTTGTGCCAGTATTAATTTTGTTCTTAAAGAATTCCTTGAAGATTTGAATTATCAAGTTTCATTTAGTGGAGTGAATTCCACTACAAATTCAGGCAAGAAAATGAAGGACGGAAAGATGTATATTTTAGAACACAGCTTTAGGATACCATTAATCTATTGCCCGCATATGAAGATAAATGATGGTATTCAAATGCTTATAAGATGTAATTTCATTCAAAGTATGCATGGAGGCATGGGAATTGAAGGTAACACTGTTACATTCTATAAAGAAATAACTCATGTTTCGACCACTACTGACATCGAAATTGCAGCCAAGCAAATTCCAGAGCTGGAAATTGATTATGATTTCTATACAGAGCTCTAACCTGAATCATTATACTCCAATATAATTTCTAACAAAAATGCTTTTGTTAGAAGATTCAGGTCATTATTTAACAGGCTGCAAGATAATGGATATATTGAGGAGAATCCACAGAAACATTGGATGAAGAACAAGGTCACTTGCAAAATTGATATAATCAATCCTGACCTAACTATCCAAGACAAGCCTCTAAAGCATGTGACTCCCGCTATGCAAGATTAGTTCAAATGCCATATTGACAATTTACTGGAATTGAAAGTAATTAGACCCAGTAAAAGTAGACACAGAATAATGGCGATAATCGTGAACTCAGAAAGTACAGTTGACCCAAAGAGAGGAAAGGAGACACGAGGAAAAGAAAGGCTCGTGTTCAATTATAGGTCTTTGAACGATAACACACATAAAGACCAGCACTCTCTACCGGGAATCAACACGTTACTGAAACGAATCAGTAATAGCTAAATCTACTTAAAGTTTGATCTAAAGAGTGGATTTCTTCAGGTCACAACGCATCCAGATTCCATTGAATGGACAACATTCACAGCACCAACCGGATTATATGAATGGCTAGTCATGTAATTTGGACTAAAGAACGCGCCTGCCATTTTCGAAGAAAAATGGATTTTTGTTTTAATAACTGCTATGATTTTCTTACAGTTTACATTGATAATATAATTATCTTCAGCAAGAATGAAAGTGATCATAAGGAACATCTAGAAAAGTTCCTTGCAATTGTTGAATTAGAAGGGCTCGTGCTATTACCAAAAAAATGAAGATAGCCGTAAACATGATAGAATTTCTTAGAGCAGTCATTGGGAAGAAAAAGATCAAGCTCCAACCGCATATAATTAGGAAAATAACAGATTTTCCTAATGAAAAGTTAAAAGAAAAACAGGGTATGAGATCTTGCTCGGAATTCTCAACTACGCTCGCAGTCACATTCTGAACCTTAGAGTTTTTCTTGGGCTCTTGTATCAGAAAACATCTCCCCACGGAGATAAAAAATTAAAGGATCATGATTGAGAGCTTATCCACAAAATAAAAGATTTAGTTCAGAAGCTTCCTGATTTATAAATTCCTCCTCCAAATGCCTTCATTGTTCTTGAAACAGATGGTTGCATGGCAGCATGGGGAGGCATATGTAAATGGAAAATAACAAAGAACGATCTTCGATCTTCAGAGAAAGTATGTGCTTATGCTAGTGGAAAATTTGCAACGATCAAATCTACAATAGATGCAGAAAACTGCAGAAATCCATGCTTACATGGAAAGTCTAAACTCTTTAAACATCCACTATCATGACAAATCAGAAATGATTCTTCAAACCGATTGCCATGCCATAATCTCTTTTTACAACAAAATAACCCAAAATAAACCATCTAGGGTTTGATGACTTGCCTTCACCGACTTCATCAACGGGCTGGGGATCGCTGTCCACTTTGAACATATAAATGGGAAGAACAATGCTCTTACTGACTCACTTTCTCGACTGACTTTTATTTTAATTTCAGGTTACGAAGAAGGTGTTTAACGATTATTCGCAGGTGAAGAATGGACACCAAGAA
>NW_018248758.1:3525-5356 GCF_001263595.1 Phalaenopsis equestris
ATGATAAACTCAGAAGAGCTGCTAGAAGAATTGAATCAGATCAAGCAAATAAGGTGCTTAATGAACTGTGCATTCTTCAGTGCATGCACGAAAATAAAACTACATATTGCAAAAGTTGTTCCGGAAAAGACAATGCTTGGAGTGACATCCTACCAGATGTTCAACAGATGGTGAAAAGGCTTGACAACCTCATCAACGTCGCTGGAAAGAGGTGTAATTTCTAGGGTGAAAATTCGATAAAGTCTTTTCTCTTGTATGTATGTATTTTTGTCGGTATTGGAGTATGTATTTTGTATCTAGATATATCCAGAAGTTTGTGTCATGCAGAGTTGTAGTGGGCCCACAATAATTCAGCTTTGTCGGTCAGTTGGCCAAATGCGTCTGTAAGTGGGGTACAGAAATGATGATTTCCGCCTTTCCGCCCCTGGTTTTATTACTTTCGGCCCGTGGTTTTGGTCGGTGGGGAATCTCCTTTCCATGAGGAGAAATCCTGGTTGTCCACATTTGGGGGAATAATTCTCCACCCAGCTGGCCACGTTATCATGTCGGTCTGATCTTATCTCTTCGTCCCGCCTCCTCTTCTATATAAGGAGGTTTATGTTATGAGTTGCAGACATCCCGACCATAAGTCAAGGGTCTACTTCTCAAGTTTAATTCTTAGTTTGAGAGTCTTTCCTGTTTTTAATAAAATTTCTTTAAGTTTTCTTTTATATCTCTGTTGTTTTATTCCGGCTATAAGTTCTTCGTGACCACCAAGCTGGCGACCCCCTGTTTCCGCCCCTTTTTGGTATCTAAGCTATGTTGGGGTAAAACCCTCTTAGTATTCTGAGGGATTTGAGTAGAGATCTTGATGAATTGGTTTGCCGAGCTCTCTCATGTTATTTAGCTATCTTTTATACGTTTTGATCCATGATTTTGATTATTTGATTTAAGTTTTTAGAATTAATTTTGACAGATTTATTTTTTTTAATTTGTAATTTATTTTTATATTTTTTGAGTTAAGAGTCTGCTACTTAACATGATCAGTTAGTAGTCCCGAGTGCCTCGAAGAGATCTCCGAAAATAGTAGGAGCATTGAGGAATTGTACGGATGAAAATGATATGCTAAGTGTGTTCAGGAATTTAACTTAAGATTTTATAAATTTATTTTACATTTGAAATTCAGATTTATTAAAGTTTTTCTAAAAATATTAGATCTATATGATAAATCATATGGTTAAGGTGTATAAGGATGATAGTTCAAGGGATTGACAAGTCAAGCGAGACAACTTATCAATTTTCTGAAAGGCGAACTCAGGATGGTAGTTTTTAATCATTGATTCTCTCTTTATTCTCAACTTAAGCTTTCTTCATCTTCTACCAATTATGAGATAACACTCTCTGCCACTGATTCATTAGAACCACCAGCGTTGGGTTTTGTGAATCGCTCTGACGCTAGACAAAGCATCCCCTCTGCTTTATATGCTATTATAAAGCAAAACAATATTCTTTTACAACTTTTGCTTAAAGTTTCTGATCGACTTATCAACGTTGAAGATAACTTGAGGCAGATCAACATAAACAACCTGAAAGGGAGAAGTCTGTTAAAAACTCTATATCTACTTTACAGAAACAACTAGAATATCTCTCGTTAGATGAACCGTCTAGAACAGTGAAACCCACTAAAACTAATGGTCAGATTTTTGTTTTTCAGAATCCTAAAACTATATTTTTAAAGGAAAAAAACAAATGTATTCTTGAATTCTTGAATATATGACCTCTACTTCTAGGAATCCTTCATTTCGCACATCTACAACTCTTCTACCTACTCCTAATGTACGAAACTCCAATC
>NW_018248759.1:0-435 GCF_001263595.1 Phalaenopsis equestris
TAAAAGGAGTAACTCCCACCTAAAACCGCCAAAAATCGTCATTTCCCGCCGTTCTCGCCGTCGACAACATCAATGGCGACGTCGGCGAGCCTTTAGAATTTAATTTCCTGGGCTCTCGGGAAAACCCGCCGTCGGCGGCGTCGATGGCGTCGACAAGGCAAAAATTGCACAGTTTTGCTCTAGTCCAAATGCATTCCAATTTTTTTTCTATGGATCTAATTTTTATGATGATTCAAGGGTAAATATGAGTAGTAGAGTTCAATACTACCATAAACTAACTATAATTTCAAATAAAACTACTATAATCGTAATAAAAATAAAGATAACTTAGGGTTGCCTCCCAAAAAACACTTGGTTTAATGTCGTCAGCCCGACCTATTGACCTATTCAGTTTGACTGGTCATTAAAACCTTTTTAAAATTTGGTCTTTTACCC
>NW_018248760.1:0-352 GCF_001263595.1 Phalaenopsis equestris
TGAGTTGGAGAGGAAGTTGGATCGAATGTTTAGGGGTGTCGTCGCTATGGGCAAAAACGCATGTGCCCTAAGTGAGACAGTGTTTGGTGGCACCCCCGAGTACTTGAGAGTCGACCAAGCTGGTGATTCCACCGAAGTCCCTAGCCCCAGACGTCCATGAACTTGAGTCGACCTGCTATTCTAAGCATCTGTGGGTTGAGAATAAAAAGAAAGTTGAACGGTTTTCCTTAGAAGTTAGATATCACAGCAGATGACATCATACAACGCTGAACCCCACACATCTCAAGCAGCTTTCGACGACCAGATCCTACAAATTCTGAATGGAATTAGGAAAATTTATGAGGATTTGCCG
>NW_018248761.1:0-2258 GCF_001263595.1 Phalaenopsis equestris
AATCATTGATATTTTTCAAACATAGAATCATTAGAAAGTGCAGAAAGTAAAATTAAAGCACTCTTTTTATAAATATTGAGTGATGCTTTTTTGAAATATAAACAAGTTTAAGATTTTAATAAAGTCTTTTGCTTTAAAAAAATTCAAGTGAAACCAATTTTTGATTAGGCTTCTCCATAAGCTTCTCCTCCCTTAATATAGATGTTTCGCGTACTCAGATCAGTTTTTCGGGCATCTGCTTGTCAGTTGTATGTCCCTTCTGATCTGGGGTTCGATTCCCCCCGGTGGAGGGCGTGGTACTCGAATTGTCAGACGCATTGGGGATGGTAGGAGCTCATATAATAGCCTTAAGCCATTTCTTTATATATATATATATATGTATGTATGCATGTATGTATATATATGTATGTATGCATGTATGTATATATGTATGTATATAATTTTACTTTCTTTTCTTTAGGATCTTTTCAATCCTTAACACATCTATAGCAGGATTTTTATATCTGGGTAAGCCTTTAATAGTTATGAGTTTCACTGTCATCTCTCTAAAATAAAACCTATCACTCTCCTTCACTTTTAAAATTTTAAAAAATTGAAAGTATTAATTGAAACAAGTTTCAAAACCCCTCAAACTTGAACGTTACTTGTCCTCAAGTAACAACAGATTTTTTAAAATTAATTTTATTAATCTTAGGAAGTGGGTTTCATTAAAACTATCTACAATTTTGCCTCATAAATGTCAAAGTGTAACCTAAGAAAAGTTCTAGTAAAACAATCCAGAACTTGAGTATCAGAAAACCTTGTATTCAACTTTGAATCCTAATTTTTTATCTACTTCAAAAGTCATTGATATTTATCAAACATAGAATCCTTATAAAGCATAGAAAATAAAATTAAAGCACTCTATCTATAAAGATTGAGCGGTACTTTTTTAAATATAAACAAGTTTAGGATTGTGATAAAGTTTTTTGCTTAAAAAATTCAAGTGAAACCAACTTTTAGGCTTCTCCTCAAACTTCTCCTTCCTTAATTTATATGTCTACCCACTCTCTTTCGAGTGTATATGTATGCTTAGTATTCTATTAGTTTTATGCAACTATCTATCGCCTAGAAGCTCCTAATAGAAATAAATCATTAAATCATATTTTCTTAAAAGTTGCATTGCCGCCTAAACTACATTACTATAGCCAACCGTTCAATGTGAGCGCAGTCATGTTGTGAGATCACTACTCTCTCGAGTCTTAGTTTCACTTACAACATATTTTAACATAATATATGCCACTTAAGTTATGTCAATGAATGGAAGGAGATATTTCTCATCACATTAAATAAAAAAAATTATATCATGAAATAAATTTTCCTACTCATGCCACTACTTCATATCAAAAGAAAAGAGTAAAGAAAACTACTCAAAAAGCATGAATTAAACACAATAGAAAATTTCATTGAATCAAAACAAATCCAATAGAAAGTATTTACAACAATTGCAAGATAATGAAGAACACAATGCTTAGCTTGTTTTCCTCTGAAAGAAAGATGAAAACCCCTCCAACAAAATTTCTCATTGATCCATGCAATGCTCATAAAATTCCCATACACATATCTCTCAAACTATCTCATTAATCTATCTAGGCATGGTGAAAATCTATATCTCCATCTCCTCTCTAAACTCACACCGAAATTCTCTCCAAGGATCCCCCTCCTAACTCCTCATGAGAGGCGCTAAGCGCCTCTTCTTAAAGAGATACCAAATACCTTCTTTTTTCCAAGAGACACGTCTCTTCAGTAGAAGAGACACACTCTTTCACTCCAAGAGACACAACTCTAGTCTTTCCAAGTGCTAGATTCATTGAACCACTCCATGACGCGTGCAAGTTGTTTTGAATCTTTCATAACATCTCGGAATAACCCAAAATCACCTAAAAACCGCTTTTTAACTGTTTCTGGCACCTACGAGCCGTCTTCTTTGTCTTCTGGCGCCTAGGCATCACCCTGTAGGCAGCTTCACCGTTTTGTCCCATTTTACTCTGTTTCAGCTCTGTTTCGCTCCAAAATTTTACACCTACAAAATAAGCATGAAAATACACTTTTTTAAAAGTTTATTTTCATTCAAAAACAAGTGATAAACGTAAAGAAGATTAAACATAAAAAAGACATATCAAAATATGTCAAATTAGAATTTACTTCTTTACTCGTTTTGACACCAAATTGCACTGTTTTTGTTTCATTTTCTCCATAAATTCATTTCTTGTTCCTAA
>NW_018248762.1:0-1435 GCF_001263595.1 Phalaenopsis equestris
AATTTTATAGTCTAAATAAAGCGGGCGATTATAAAATAAGTTTTGTAATGTTTGTATTTTTTTCGACTAAGAAATTGAATACTTAATTGTACAGTTTGAGAATGTTGTGTAGACTAATATAAATGAATTAAAATTAATAAATTATTTATGCTCGAATGTGCTTTTGATCAATGCGTTGAATGCTAAATATTTTATCTAAAATGTTGCATGGGCTATAATTATATGCGTTGAAATTTATTTTCTATCTTGAGAACCATGCAATTATCTTAAAATTTGTATAGTTATTTCATAGCCTTACAACATAAATTTTTTAAAATGAGCAAAATCATTTGTTTAATGCACATTTTTTTATGGAGTGCCCACTTGTTTGTAAGGTTGTCATAACCTTCACTTAACCAGTTTGATCGTCTTCTTTATGAAGTAGAGTTGATACGATTGAGCCTCACTTAGTTTGATTCTCCTCCTTACAAGGACTGAAGTGACGAGATTGACCAAGAACTAAAAATTTATTTTGAATAATAAAAGTATCTTATTTACACATTTATATATGACATTTAATATCTTCTCCTAAGGAAATTTTTTTTAAAAAACATAAACTCTCAACATAGTATATACAAGTGAAACCCTAAGTCTTAATCCCCAGGCTCAATCTTTATATATAAAGTTTATAGGATCCATAACATAATACATTTTCAAATGAATTCAAATTATATGCAATTTGCAGATTCGATCCTCTGCGAATAAGATGCGGAGTTGACGATGTTTAGAGTAACTAAAAGAAATAATTATATACTCGAATGATGGCTATGTTGATGTTAAATCTCAATCAGGGGGGTGGGCTATTTTCAAAATGTCTCAAATTTGAATATACATTATTTCAAGCTTGAATCAAGATAAAAGTGTAAAATTCAAAATGTTCAAATGAAAATTTATGACCTAAAAGTTTAAAAGCAAAATCCATCCACCCCTTATAGTAGTTCGTCGAGCATAACAAATTTAATGCTAACTTGAGCTCATGAAGTGCGAATGTCAATCATTTATATTTTTATATTCACTATTAAAATAATGTAAGCCAGCAAGGACATGACCCAAGTCTTCTGTCAAAGTTTTGAGAAAAATAGGCTGAATCCTGAGTAGGTTCTATGTCTTTTCCCTTTGCTTTCATCCCCTTAAATAATATTTTTACAATCTATTTTAGGTACAAAATATTCTGCATAATCTATTATTAGGTTACCTAATAATACATATTTGATTTTAAATATTCAGCTAAAAGGGAAATAAATCATAATAAAGACATTGAAAATAATTTAAATAGGGAAGCTCCTAATTATAGAAAACTCCTAATTTAGCTGCCTGATTTTCGTTTTTCCTGATTGACATCCCCCCTCAAATTGATGCTGACTGATTAAGAAGCATCAATTTGCCAACAAGAAAT
>NW_018248763.1:0-3105 GCF_001263595.1 Phalaenopsis equestris
TTTATTGTGTGATTTTATTGAAATTTTTACAGGGTGGTGTTTTAACCTTTAATTCTCTCTTTACATTCAATATGACCAGTTGAGTAGTTAAAATTCATTGTGATCTTTGAGTTTTTGAAGAATTCTCAGTGAAATAATTAAGTTAAGACACATTAACTAAGAGAATAAGAATATTGTTTCTAGGTTAGTGCAATCCTTTACAAAAATAAAAAAATTTTGAGCTAATCACTTGGTTTAGGGAACTAAACATGTTTGATAGTCAAACATTCTTAGACACCTGGGGGATAAGGAGGAGATCTACTTCTTATTGTCACCCATAATTGAACATCTAATCAAACTTAGATTCATGTAGACCAATTCACAGGAGTATTTTAATAGCATCAGAGAACTTCATTGAAATTCTCACCTTGTTAGCTAAGGTTTTACTATTTCAAAAATTATGATTAGTGACTTTTCAAAATCACATAACTTTGTACCTTCAAGTTAGATTCAAAACCAGTAGGCAAAATATTTCATGAGATCTACGCACGGACTCTGTTTCATACATACTTGAACGACACATATACTTGCGTGATTCTCGAGTCCTTCACAGCATTTCGGTCCGTATCAATAAATCATGATTGAGTTAATATGATCTAGCAAAAAATTATTAAAATTAATATCAATTTCTCTAAAGTCAACATATGCTTCAGTGCTCAAAGTACAAAATTAAAAAAATAAAAAAAAAAATTGAAAAAAAAAGAAGTAATCATGTATATTCAAGATCAAGAAGACATTTATATACATGCCACATAATTCCTATATATCTACATACATAAACCTCCAAACTTTTATATTTATATACATACCACTCAAATATTTAACATAACATTAAAAATATCATTATTATTAACTTTTAAAAAGTGAAAGGAACCCTTTAAGTTTTTACACACATATCACCTTATTTATGTATAAAAAAAGTATTTAACTTTTCAAAAGCTAAGATGATAATATTTTTGATTTGATATGTTGTATTTTGAAGGTAGAGAAGCAAAAAAGGTAAATTTTAGGCATAATGTATATAAACAGTAAATACATAGGTGCTAAATGCCCCCAAAATAATTCGACTCAAAATATTCTTGATTTAAAGTTTGATAAAAAAGAATTTTATTAGGATTGAATTTATATAAACATAAATTTTGTTTACTATACATAATTAGTTATGTATTAAGTTTATATCAAAATAATAGTGTTATTGGCTACAAAATCTAACATATTTATAATTGACTTTTTTTTTTGAGTAATTTGTCCCTATTGTTTTTTTACTTTCGATATGTGCCACTGAAGTTTGATTATATATGT
The DNA here is from genome assembly GCF_001263595.1 of Phalaenopsis equestris. NCBI lineage: Eukaryota > Viridiplantae > Streptophyta > Magnoliopsida > Asparagales > Orchidaceae > Phalaenopsis > Phalaenopsis equestris. The sequence goes on from NW_018248763.1 coordinate 1,342, forward strand.
TATGGATTAAGTAAATCTTAAAGGTTTTGTAACAAAATGTATACTACATACATACATACATGCATATGTATATATATATATATACAGAGAGAGAGAGAGAGGTTGAAGAAATGTTTATGATGGAGGGATTATTCTTAACTACAGAGAAAGAAATATTTTTTTATGTAGCTTTTGCAATTTTATAATTTTGATCTCCCTCCAGATATTTTTTTATTTCGGTACTTCGAAAAAATTAAATATTTTGATCCCACTCTTGGTCATATATGGTCAGGTGATCATTTTCTAAATCATCATAAAAAATCCTTCAATGTTTAAAACCCTAGACATAACACATTCAAGTAATCTTATATTTTCAAAGGTAGGCATGATATTTTTGGGCCTAAGAAAGAGAAAATATTACGTAACAATGTCGGCCTGTGCAAACATCTAATAGGACGGGAGTGATTGTGGTACATTCTGAGTGTACTTCTCACTAATTGGTTGTTTGCATATACGGAAAATCGTACTATTGAATCATGATATGTATGTGAATCACACCTCAAGAGTTAGAGCATAATACATGAAGGGAGAAAGAGAGAGAGAGAGAGAGAAAGAGCGAAGTGCATAGTAATGAATAAAAAAATATCTTATCTATTTTGTAAAATAATCCCCTATATAAAGGGAAGCAGTTTTAAACTTTCATGTTCACCTTGCTCTAATAAAGACATTTCAAGATATTTTTGGTATTTAATATGTTTGGGTCTATTGCTCAGCTACCTTCAAACTTGGTTAGCTGAGCTTGGCTTGATAAGGCCTACTTGTTTGGCTATGTTGAGTTAAGGTTGTTGGCCGACCTTCAATTGTCTTTAGGTCAACAAGGCTGCAATCAGTTGATCCAGCTTGACTGCATTCTTTTGATCCCCAATGAGGAGCTCCTGTTAGCGATGTTAAGCTATCAGACAGAGGGTGAATCACTGTAACCCGATGAAGTGCTCACTCCTTAACAAGGAGAATCACTGTAACCCGATAGGAGCTTCTGTTAGAGATCGTAGAGTGAAAATAGAAAGAAGAAACTCGCTTCTAAGAAGTGGATGGCAGCCAAGCTGACGTACCAAGTGAGATCATCTGATTCACTTCAAGATCCTCGTCTGGGGAAGAATTGGGAGGAAGATGAAAGCAATTTGGGAGGTCCAAGTGTCAGTCCATCAACCTAACCTTTTGTTGAGGCTTGAGACCAACTTGTTGAACAACTAGTACAAGGATTCTTTGTTACCCGAGGCTTAGCAATCTGTTGGTACTCTGTTGCGAACATGCAGACAAAAGACTCTGAGCACTTCACTGTTTCCCAGTGAGTGTGGTGTGTTGATTGGATGGTATAAACTGGATTGGCTTCATGGTATGAGGAGATTCAATCTTACTGGTTAGGTTATTTTTTTTCCCTTTGCCTATATTATCTTTTGGTGCAACTAATTTGATACTGGTTGATGACTTACCTCAGGAATGCTAGTCAGGGTTTGACCCCAGCACAATTGAGGTAACCTGGATGCTAGCCAAGAGCGAGGAGGGGGCAATTGACTACACAACCAGTATCTACAAAATTTATAAGGAATAAACTTATGGATGTTGGATGTCCCTCGGATCGGTGGCTACTATCTAGATGAGATGGAGTGTTATTATATTGGAGTAGCCGAAATCTAGCTGGAAGAAGAGATGTGCGGGTTTTGGGAGGTAAGCTCTAGAATTCATCAATGGAACACTCTTAAAATACTCCTTATTTTGTATGCC
>NW_018248764.1:0-764 GCF_001263595.1 Phalaenopsis equestris
AATATGATTTTAATTTTATTTACAATCCATAAACTCATTGTAAAGGAGAATAATGCTTTCTTAAAATTGAACTCTTCATCATAAAAACTTTCTTTAGTTTTAATAAGTTTACTTTAGAAGTTTAGCAATTAGTTTAGTTAACTTAATTCTTTTAACTGCATTTTATTTAGCATACACTGAATTACTTTACACTATTTAGCATACACTGAATTACTTTAAATTTGAATTTTGTACTTAAGTTTTGAAGTTTGAATTGTGTTTTACGTTATATTCATAAGAATTTAGTCATAATCATTTCCAATTTCCTTATGAAGTTGATACTTATGAATCCATTGGAGCCCTTTATTACATAAGCGATATGTGTACTTGTGTTATTATTACTTCTTTGACAGTTTAAAGATTTTAAAAGATAAAATTATTTTTACAAATGTTATTTTTATTAGGATTAAATTGCATATTTATTATTAGTGTTGTTGTGTGTGTTTTTTGGCACCGTTAAGTGGTGTCAACTTCATAAATTTTTGCATATACGAATAAAATTATTTATAAAATCAACATAACAAACACTTGCATCAAGTTTTTGGCGCCGTTGTCAGATATTTGTTGTCTGTTTCTCTTGTAAATATTTTTCAATATTACAAAGCACACATGGCAGTACTAATAGTAAATATGCAATTCGATCACATAAAAAAAAACTTTAGTAAAAATAATTTTATCTTTTCAAATGTCTAAACTGTCAAACCCGTAATAATAACACAAGTATA
>NW_018248765.1:0-300 GCF_001263595.1 Phalaenopsis equestris
GAGGTAGGCTACACGAATCCTTTTCTCCATTGAGTCTTAATTAGTGTAATATTTTTATCTAGTTAGAATAAATTAAGATCATTTAAGCCAAAGCCTTCTTAGGTCTACCTTTGTCTTTGTTAACGTAAGTCGAATTTACAACATCTACTCTCTTAATCCGATCATCAGATGGTTGATGCTTAATGTGACCAAACCATCGAAGATGACTTTCTCTAATTTTGTTCGCCACAGGAGCTATAAAGCAGCTAAAATTATAATATAATAATTTTTTTTTATTTTAAGTGAAAGTATATAAAATTA
>NW_018248766.1:0-799 GCF_001263595.1 Phalaenopsis equestris
CTCTCTTCTGCTATCTCCCTCATTCCCTCTCCCACCCTCCCACCCTTCCTATTTCTCCTTCCCTTCCATCTGAGCGAGAGAGTAGGAGAGAGAGTTAGATAGATAATCTGAAAGATCACACACACTCTCGCCCCCATCCTCCCCTTTCTTCCTATTTCTCTGCTCCTTGTCCTCTCCCACCATCTTTCATACTCTCTCCACTTGCTCTCAGATTCTAACTCTAATTTTCTCTTTCTCACTCTCTTTCCCACTCCCTTCCTCTTACTCCCTCTCTCTCTCTCTTCTCTAGCTCTCTCTATCCCTAGCTCTTCTTTGTTGCTCTATCTTTCCCCTCATATCCTAATCTCTCTATTTTTCTCACGGTTTCTACCTCACCCTATCTTCATCTCTCTCACACTCTTAATAGAGAGAAAGATATATACTGAGAGAAAGAGAGAGTGAGAGAGAGGACAAGACAGGAGTAAGAGAGATAAGGAAAGAGAGATTAAGTAGGAGAGAGAGAAAAAATAATGAAGAGGTACAAAGTGTGGGAGAAAGAGAGGGAGGGAAGGTAAAGACAGGTTGATAGTTTTAGACCTCCCCATCCCTAGCTCTTCTCTATCACTCTTTCTCCACCATCTCATTTACCTCCACCCTTTTTCTCATTCTCAATCTCTCTCTCCCCCTATCACTCTCTCCTCTTTCTCTACCTCTATTCCCTCTCTCCCCCCTCTTTGTCTCACATACACACTCCTTCTTGCTCTATCTTCTTCTACTCCTCTCTCCCTCACGTCTTTTCTCCCTCCATCCTTCCCTTTTT
>NW_018248767.1:0-2402 GCF_001263595.1 Phalaenopsis equestris
TTATGACTCGTTTAACATGAGGCATAAAAGCTATTCGAGTCAAATTTGGGTTGATTCTAAGTCAATTTAGGGTCGATTTTAAGTTAACGGATCGATTTCAAGGCAATATGGGTTGGTAGGATGATTTCATTTTTGTAGCTCAATTCGAACACAACTTGAAAAATTAAACAAGTTAAAAATCCTAACCCGAATTCAACCCAAAAACTATCAGGATAACCTGAACCAGGATTTTTCAAGTCTAGTTCGGGTCAATGTAGTTCAAGAAAAAAATGGGTAGTGGAGACAATAGTTGGACCAATTGTAAAGTTGGAAATAAAATCATGAACAAAATAGAAAAAACTCAACTAAAAAAAAACCTGCATGATAACTTATTGTAGATTGCAGTCAATTGTTAAAGCTTGAATCTTTAATTCAGAACACCAAAAGAAAAAAAAAAGAACTTCACATGGAACACCAAGAACCATGAGTTAAATTTTATTACAATAATGCAATTTACAATGTTCTGCCCCAATATATCTTGCAGCAAGATGCGAGAAGAACAAATGTCTAGAACACAATCTCAGCCAACCTAGTTTGAAATGCAAACTTGTAAAGCAAATTAATAGATTAGCCTTTAAAAAAAAAAAACTTTTAAGAGGGATCTACTTTTGAATAACATTGTATGAAACGACAAGGACTAAACCCAACATTAGAGGAAGAGAAAGAGAACCCAAGTCTTCATTCAAGTGATAATTTTTTTTTTTAAAAAAAAAATTTACAACACAGGTTCATTACTATTATTTTTTTATTCGGAGTTGCATAAAGCACCTTATCAACAATTAAAGCCATTTGCAAGTTAGGACATGTATGCAACCTAGGACAGTAGACATTTGCAAGTTAGGACATGTATGCAACCTAGGACAAACAGCCCTATTCCGATTTCCAGAAAACAGTGAACCCCACTTGTAATTAGGTCCTGCATGTAGGTGTATGGCCGTGAAAGGCATAGTTTGCATTAAAAAAATGAAGAGAAAAAAAAAATTATGATCATTTAAATCAACGGTGCAAGAAAATTTGTTCACTCTCAAGCTTGTTCAATCAAGAAAAAAACTTTCAATTAAAATAATATTTCAATAGATCAACACCATTAGATTTATCACAAAGATTGTTTCAATATATGAAAAGAAACAAACACCAAAATTCAGTTGCAGAGAGGGAGAAATTTTTATCTCAAACTTTGAGGGGCAAAGCTTAATTTAAAAGTGAAGTTTTCTTTGAATGCCTAATTACAAAAGATTGCTTTCCAAACCAGGCCTACAGCCGATGCTAGTTAAAAATAATATTGCAGTACATCCTCATTAAAAAATAGAAAGTTTTAGCAGATGGAAGAAACAAGTATCAAATACAATGTCTAATACAATGGCAAAACTAAAATTTGATGTGAGAGAGGGCAAATAGATTAACCCCAAACATAGAGGGAAAATCCTAAAAACCCAAATTTATAAATTTTTACATGATGAATTATTACATTATCAAACATGAGATATAGAAATAAAGGCTCTGACATACATACATGAAAGTAAGAAATGCTTTACAAAAGACATCCTACCTCATTTTTCCCAGGTAAGATGGGCTTTCCATGTAAAAGCTCTGCAAAAATACAACCAACAGACCACATGTCTACAGCTGGACCATACTTGGTTGCTCCTAGCAGCAACTCCGGAGGCCTGTATTATAACCATAAAAAAAATAAAAAGTGAACATTAGAGTAGCTTGGTTCATGGAAAAGTAACATGTAGTGTTGACATAATCGTTTTGGATGTTCAATGAGCGGACAAGGCACCAAAGTAAAAATAAAAGGTAGAAAGCAATGTTATCATTATTATCATTTGGGACAGTAAATGGTTGTAAACATTGTACCTATACCACAAAGTTATTACACGATTAGTTAAGTTGCCATTGTGATCACTAGAAAATGAGCGTGCAAGCCCAAAATCAGCCAGTTTTAGATTTCCCTCATTATCAATCAGTAAATTAGATCCTGCAGCAGATCCAAAAAACACAATTATAACCAAATAATGTCGTGCAATAATGATTTACGCAACAAACCAAAAACATTAACCACCTTTGATGTCACGATGAAGCACCTGGTTAACATGACAATAATGTAGTCCAGTTAACAGCTGCCTCATGTAACACTACCATAATGAGAAACAAGGTTCAGCTAAATATAATGAAGTAATACAATAAAATAAATCAATCACAAAAATGCTACCATACCTTTATTTGTGGTACGGTGAATCTCATGCCAGGACGATCTGCCAGCCCAGTTAGATCGTGATCCATATATTCAAAAACCATATAGATGCTTCCTTTGTATTTGTTCCCATCTGGACATGTCAATAAAATTAAACAGCCTTAGT
>NW_018248768.1:0-457 GCF_001263595.1 Phalaenopsis equestris
GACGGTAGGCGACTAGTCCCCTCCATCGGATCTTGTTGTAGTATCACATTTTTCTTCTTTAGTGAGAAATTTTCCGTGGTGTTGATCTTTAGCAGCGATGGCAGCCCTTCTTTTTCCTGTCAGCTAACCACATCCAACAAGGGACCCTCATAATTGACAATGACTTTTTTATATGCTTAAAAATACAAGAATTTGACACCACTACTAGAAGATTTAAATCCCCGGCAACGACGCCAAAAACCGCGACTTTTAATATGCAAGAATTTAAAAACTCAGATTTATAAATTTATAATGATTTTGTAAAGTAACAATTTCAAATGCAAGTATACGTATCGCTCAAGTAATACGGGGCTCTAGTGGAGTCCCGTTTATCGATCCCACAGGGAAGCGAGGTAAGAGGTCCTTAGCCAAATTCTAATTAACTACTATTAGTCCTTAGTTTGGAAGTGTGATTTAA
>NW_018248768.1:4032-5170 GCF_001263595.1 Phalaenopsis equestris
TCAATCCAACTACTACAAGAGAACATACAAGTCTAACCATAATAAGAATTTAAGGAATCATCACCCTCATGACACACAAAAAGCAAATCAAAATCACTAACAATCCAAACATTTACCAAACATCAAGCAAACAGATCAATCCACACTAAAGCAAACACAATACAATACTAACAATCATGACTCTTAAACATACAAAATCAAACCACACAGATAATTATGGGCCTCCCATAAAGCTCTTGATTTAACATCGTTAGCCCGACAAATGATCCCACCTGGATAAAAATTCCAATTAAGTAATCCTTGATCAATCACTCATTCTTTTCCAAATCCAGGGATTCCTAGAAAGTCCTCGAATTTAAATTTTTCTTTCATCTTTTCTTTTTTAGATTGATACATATGCTTGTTCCTCATATTTCTTTCTAGATCCAATATTGTTTTAGTGATTTTCTCAATTTTCATATTAATATCATCCTTAAATTTTACAATAAATGGATCCTTATAAGATACTTTAAGATCTCCCAAATTTTGGATCGGATTCTCTCTAGATAATTCAAATTCTAGATCAAATCCTTCTAAGGTACCATTTTGTTCAGGGTTGTCTTTCAATTCTTCCCCTTGGTACTGAGTAAATGGTAGAGGAGGTCTTTTTATATTTATTTTAGTTGAGGAAATAGGTTTTTCTAATTTTTTATGATTTTTTTCCATTGATCTTTCAATCTCCTTATCCTCATTTCTCAACTAAAAGTTCTTTTGAAACATATCCTCAAATTCTCTTATAAATATTAGTTCAATAACTTTAAATTCAAATCTAAAGATATAAAGGGTGATGGTGTAGATGAATTCCCTAAATTGGTAGACTTTAAAATATTATAGGGTACATTCATCTTAGGGTACATTCATCTTAAGTACATGAGATTTCTCAATAGATGGAATTAAAAGTTTACTAGTTTTGGTAACGTCTTTCATTTCACACCTCTCCTGTACATACATATAGTCTTCTTTAAACAACATTTTAGACTCATCATGAAAGCCCATTTCGATCTCATCTTTTAACTTACTCTCAAAAATTTTCGAGAAATAGTTTTTACTTAGATAATAAGTTATTACTTAGATAATTAATTTCATCCATTCAAAAACA
>NW_018248769.1:0-602 GCF_001263595.1 Phalaenopsis equestris
CATTTCATGATAATTTTCATCCATGGTGGTTATAATTACCTATTAAGCCAATTTGTGCCTCAAAAACCTTTTCAAAATTCGTAAAAATCAAATTTACTCGTCCAATAACTGCCACTAGCGCATAAGCGCGGGGCCTTTGACACTTAAGCGCGGCCTTCTCTGTTCAACCAGTGCTTAAGCGCTGGATCTGACGCTTAGTTGCCAAAACTCTTTTGCACATTTTTCACCTTTTTACTCCAAATTTAATCCTTTTTCACTCCTTTAAGAATTTTTCATCCTTTTTATCTGTATCTGCAAGAAAAACACAAAAATACTGACAGCAAATTTATACATACTTTAAAATATAAATATTTAATACTGCTGCTAAAAGATTTAATTCCTCGGCAACTGCACCAAAAACTTAATAACAGTTATAGATTCGATAAAGATGGATGTATAAAATATTCAATAATTTTAAAGTAACACTTATCAACGCAATTATACGTATCGCTCAAGTAATATAGGGCTCTAATGGAGTCCTAGATATCGATCCCAAAAGGAGGAGTATTACAACTACGAACTAAGATTTTAGAAAAAGTAATACTCAATCGCAACAATGGAAT
>NW_018248770.1:0-382 GCF_001263595.1 Phalaenopsis equestris
TATATATATATTTAAAAGATAATGAAAAATTTTATTCGTCCGTATATTTAGACCAAAGTGGTGTTGCGACGTCGATAGCACTAAGAATAAAATAATATGAATAAATCCGCATTCTGAGATTCGCTTTATTAAGCAAATAAAATATTATTCATTAGTCATGGACATTTTTTAATAAAATATTCATAAAAAAATTTAATTAAAATAAAATTCAAAACTATTAAAAATTCCTTAAAAAATAAATAATATCTTTTTTATATCTTAGTTATTTTGAGAAAAATTTAGAAACTTCAAAATTTACTTTATCAGAAATTCAATTAGTATAATTTGAACTATTTTTTTCTTTATTTATTTCACAAATTTGAATTTTATATATACATATATA
>NW_018248771.1:0-286 GCF_001263595.1 Phalaenopsis equestris
ATCAATATCATATTAAGAAAAGTTACCTCTTTTTTCCTCATTACTCCATTAAATAGCCAATTACATTACTATCTTCTCATCCCAATTGAAAAAGCAATAACTAGGAAATTAAATTACGACAACTATAAACATTATTTTCCCATCCAATTGGGAAAGCAATAATTAGGAATTCAAATTAAGAAAGCAATAAACATAACATAATTAAGCACATAATTGATACCAAATTGGTGTCTTTCCCTCAAATTCAATATCTCATTGATCTCAAGAGATGACTAATTCAGAATCA
>NW_018248772.1:0-2224 GCF_001263595.1 Phalaenopsis equestris
AGTAAAGGGAAATTTTCTTGGAAATCTTTCAAGGGAATTGGGATATAGCTCCAATAGGTCTATAAAGATGTTTTATGACAGTCAAACAGCTATCAATATTGTCAAAACCCAAATGCATAATAGCATTTCATCTCTAAAAAGGTTAACAGATGAATTATACAGCTAAGCTACATCCTGACATACCAACAAGTTGCCGATGTCTTAACCAACGCTCATCCTCTAAACACCTTCACATAGTCCAACACCAAACATCGTCTCTACAACATATACGATACAACATGAGGGGAGTGTGGAAATCTAAGAAGATTCTGGAAAAATTTTAGAAGATTAAGGAATATTTGATTGAGAAAACTTGTGAAACTCTTGATTAGTTTATTCCCTTCATATTCTATGTTATTTTATTTTTTATTTCAAAATTGTTTGAAATTATTTGTTTCATGACATATTTCTGAATTATTTGGTATATATATTTAGTAAGTTTAAAAATTTAGAGAGATTATTTTCCCTAGATGTGTACCATACATGTGAATAATATGTGAATCAAGAGAATTATTCCTCTCCAAACGTGTTTTCTACACATATAAAACACCTAAAATCACTTCACACTTTAAAATTAACACTATTTGATCCGTCTACCTTCTTTCCTACGAACCTCGACTATCGTCAATGGGTTGCTAACTTGTTATCACTGATGCCACTGGTTTCTCTCGCCTCATCCTCTAGAAGCCCAAATTAGCACAATGGCAAACCAAAGAACTAGATTAAGAAGGACGGCCAAGATTCCCCTCCCTAGAAAAATCACAAGAAACCTCCCAAGGGACCAATACAACGATAACAAATAAAGAAACAATTGCACTGGAAGCAAAATAGGAAGTTGCCTTACATGCCCAAAAATATACTCATTGTATTCTAGTGTTTTTCGGAATAAGGCTCATCACGATCCCACGTTGAGAGGTATAGCCCAAGGACAAGACTAAATTCATGAGTGGCGATGGCAAGAGCATCAATGACGTCACCTCACCGGAGCTCAATGGGCTAGAGCGGATAGAGTAATTTGTGTAGGAAGGCCAAAGATAAAAACCATTATAGTTTTCGATGGTGAGGACGAGGCAAGAGATTCCAGCGAAGGCAATGACAAAAAGAAGGGGAAGAGAGTTCGTGATGGCTCAAGCATCGAACTAACAGAGAAGTAAAACAAAGTGCTAAACTTTATTTGTTAATTTTAGGTGTTTTAGATGTAAACATATAGATTTAGGTGAGATACAGATAAATAAGATTTTTTGAGTGGTATGTATGTAAGAAAATCATATAGATAAAATGTGAAGTTTAAGCAGAATTGCTTTGTATGTGTAATTCATCTTCATTTCTTTCATATTAATTCTTAAAATCAGCTTAGTGGGAGCCATTGAGGCAATGCATAAAGCACCACTGCACATGCATGGCGCAAATACTGCGCGCACATTTTTAATGCAAAGAATGTATATAGTGTGACAACCCCACACTATGCTCCATGAAGCACATCATTTTGCGTCATTAACATGCATACCCTTAGGACGAAAGTCATGGTTGAATAAGTTTAGCGAGTTCGGTGAACAATGTGCAAGCATATTAGAAACTTAGATTTTAAATTAAAAAAAATTATCTCGGAAATTAAAAAGTTATTTTTTAAAAAAAATTTAATTAACTAATTTCAGGTATGGGTTCACCATGTGAACATTTAAAATATTATTTAAATAAAACATATCTATGCCATATTGAACATGTGTTGAATGCTTGTCGAGTTTGTGTCCGTGTCTGAAACTATACAACTTCTCAAACAAGATTGTTCGTGCATCATAAGTGGGAAATACTGCATAACAAAGTACACACGCCAATACATTTTAAGCAACAATATGCAACAAAAGTGTATGTAATAAAGGTTCAAAAGCATCACACTGCATAAAAATCAAAAATATACCATGCATTAATTGTCCTGCAATCACTCCTAAATGTAACGACTTTCTTACAGGGCTAATCTGGTTGAAACATTATATTGAAGACAGTGTTCTCTGGATAATAATATAATCCCAAAAGCTATATCAAACATTCTACTATAACACCATCTTACTATAACCATGTCATGTCCTTTATAAAAACAGTAATTAATAGCCCTGTATTTATGGAAAAATTATTCTGGTCCTATAGCTGATCGCTATGTACTTTTTTCTAATTTATTTTTTATTTT
>NW_018248773.1:0-490 GCF_001263595.1 Phalaenopsis equestris
GAGTTCTCCTTCGTCAATGCTAGGATGAAGCTTTCCTCATCGACTCGCCGTATCCGAAAATGAGGAAGATGATCAGAGAAGTCAATGAGAAGTTGAGGAAAATGAAAGCAATGAGATTGCCTTGGCTTCTCTTGAATGGAGAAAAAGAACCCCTTTAAAAATCCACTTCAAAGCTCCTTGAATATAAGCTTGTGAGATTTGAAATCCATTTGAAGTTCAATTTATGCACTGAAAAACTTTAAAAAATAGTTTATCTTCTTGATTTGACTTGAAATGAACCAATTTTAGTATTGTTGGGTGTTTCTCGTCAAACCGATTAGTTTGACTATAAGTTTGCTAAAATCATAATTCTGAATAATTTTTAATACAACTTTAAATATTTTTTTGTTCAAAAAAATTCTCGAGATTTTTGTCATGCTTCGAGATTCATACTGAATAATAAAAATATGTTGATAGTATATCAAGATTCATCTTAGAATTATTATAATTG
>NW_018248774.1:0-341 GCF_001263595.1 Phalaenopsis equestris
TCAGAAAACCCTTATTTTTATATTTAAACGCTTGGATCCTCCTCATCCGAGGCGTCTCCAAAGCTTCACGCATCGTCTTTTGGTTCGGCGCCGCCATTCGACTCGGCATCCAGATCTCACCCATAGAGAAAATTACATCCAACTCATAAAAATAATAGGCATTGTCATAAAAGAAAAGACACTGCAATGAAACAAATTTTCCAAATCTTAAAAGCATAATTTTCAATCAAACTTGGAAAGATTGCATTGCTTCCCTGAGGAATTCAAAACGACATTAAAACTCAAAAAAATGATAAACAAGCCTTAAAAAAAGTCTATATATATAAGTTGTTGTGAAACAA
>NW_018248775.1:0-338 GCF_001263595.1 Phalaenopsis equestris
ACTGACAGCTTCTTACGGGCGACTCCAACCAAAATTAGCGTCGACAATCCCATTACAATATGAATTTATGATGAAAGAATTATTCATTCAAGAAAATATGCTCTATTAGGAGCAATACCAAGAAATTTATGCTATCAAACACTAATGTTTAAGCTTCACCCTAATCTTGCTATGAATATTAATGATAAACACTTAGCAGATCATTAACACTACGCCATAAACTTGATAAAATAAAACTAAGAGATGGAAGTCTTGTATACAGCATTACCTTTCAAATTGCCTATGCATATAGTAATCAACATAGCACTATAGCATTTAAGCCACATAAAGATGCCATA
>NW_018248776.1:0-327 GCF_001263595.1 Phalaenopsis equestris
GATTTCATTTATTCAAAATAATTTTTTTAGGAATTTAATTATTCTCTCATCTTTTAATTTCTTTTCTCAGTTTTACAAAGAGAAATCATAAATTTTTTCTGTAGGTCCAACAAAAGGAGCGTTTATTGCATGCTGTGTCTGATTTGGATCACTGAAATACATCTTTTTTGTTTTTTTATTAGAGCGGGATCCACTCTAAATTTTTGACGGTCCAGATCAGATACTGTGCACAATAATTTTTCTATAATTAAATTAATTATACTTATTTTTTATGTATTTACATAACTGGCACTTGGAATTTTTTTTTTTACACATCTGCCATCTTAT
>NW_018248777.1:0-316 GCF_001263595.1 Phalaenopsis equestris
TATATATATATATATATATATATATGTATGTTAAAGGAAATTAGTATTTGACAGAGGCCCAAATACTAATTTCCCATGCCCAAAGTCCCATGATGAGAGTCTGCCCCCATGTGCTTAAATATTTTAGAACCGAGCTGTTGGGTATTGTGGAGCTCGGTCCACGATTTGATTTGGCAATTTTGGCGTCTATGGAAGTTAATTAAATTTTATTTAATTCCTTCTTCTTCTATGGATTCTCCCGCCTTCCTCTTGTTGGTAAATTGAGGAAAGCAATATTAATTAATATTGCTTAATATTTCTTTCTCCATATTTCCTC
>NW_018248778.1:0-1116 GCF_001263595.1 Phalaenopsis equestris
AATAAGTCCTTACTTATGATTAATATAACATTTAGTTGGGAGTCACTATTTTGTGGATAATATATGATTTTTTAGCATATTTTTTTTATTTGTATATGACCATAGTGCATTGAGTGAGCCATTCCTTAACATAAAATAGATTTTTCCATATATAGATCATTCTCATCATAAGAAAAATAATATTCTCATTTATGAGAACTTGATGTTAACATATTATAATACAATATTATATTAATATAATAAAAAAAAAACTAAGCGCGGTGATCTCAAAATATGGAGTGCGCAATGTTATTTAACATGGATGGAAATTGTAATGAGACTGAATAAAGGTTTGGCATAAGGCTTTGGTATTCATGTCAAGAATCTTTCATTTGGTTTCTCCTCTACATAACCAAGATCAAGATATAATCAACTTCAAAGGAAAGCAATCACAAAAGAGTTCAAAAATGTCATGTGATTGATCATTCATGTGTGAGGAGTTACAAAAATAAAGCACTTTTAAGTAAAGAGCAAACACAAGAATAGTGCTAGAAGTGGGAGATAATGAAGGGGGGAATGGTGATGATGATAATGATGTTTAGATGATTATATTTTAGAGTTTCATTCTTCTTATTATTATAAATATCAAACTAATGCTATTTGCATAATTAATCACATATTTCAATTTGTACTATTGTTTTTTTTTGTATAATATCTCCCTCTTCAAATAAGGCTAATTTTATTTTATAGTTTATGTTCAAGTCTTCGTGCTTCTTTGGTTGTTTTCTTGTTCATAATATTATTATTGATGTATATGATATTGTATGCATATTAATTGTTCTATATGTTGATATTTACTATGTTCGAGTTATTAATTCATTTTATGCATTTCATTTGTATAAGATAGGTAGTCACAAATGATATGTTGGCAGCAAATTTTTGTGCATTCAGTTGATTCCAAATTTAGATTTGTTTCAAGCTGCAATTATTCATGTTTGCGGATGAGTTAATTAATAATGTATTTTAATATCATTGTGATGGATCATTTGTTGCTTTGTTGGTGACAAACGTTTGTCGTCGCGACTTGGTGGCCAAAAAACATATTTGGAACCAAAATTTTGTGTTGTGGACATTAAT
>NW_018248779.1:0-594 GCF_001263595.1 Phalaenopsis equestris
ATTAATGTTCAAATTTGACTCCTTTTTTACTCAAATAAAAGAAAAAAAATTGTTCGTGTTCAGCTTATTTATTTAGATAGTCGAGCTGTTCACAAATAAAGAGTTGTTTGAACAACCCTGGTTACACAGTAAAAGTGAGATGTTAAGGGTTGCGGTAAGATTTAAATCTTATTATTTATATTAAAATAATATTTAAATATAACGAACTTAATATATATAATTCTATTTTTTTAATTCATAATTTTACTTTATTATAGATCTTTATATTCTTGTAATCAATTGAATTTTTTAAAAATACTAATCACCAATTATATATATATATAATTGATGAGTAGTATTTCAACACAAAATGAGCTGAACACGAACAAAGAAATCTTTATTCGTGTTCTGCTCGGTCCTACAGAAGTGTTCATATTTGGCTCATTAACTTAGTGATAAATTGTTATATAGGAATATAACAATACAAACTCTTAAGTGTTAAATTTTGAGATATAGGAATATAAAATACAAACTCTTAAGTGTTAGATATCTAAACACGTAAATATTAGGTGCCGTGTAAGCAAATGCCTCTTAAAATTTAATTTTAAAACTCAT
>NW_018248780.1:0-1150 GCF_001263595.1 Phalaenopsis equestris
ATTATTAGGCTAAATTAATATCATTCTATAAATCATATTTATAAATTTCCAGTCTATCAAGTCAAACTCAATATTCAAATCTAGACATTACTGAAGACATTGTTAAGCCAATAAGTGGTTTGAAAAGAATGTTAGTTAAGAAAATAGGGAATAAACAGTGGATCCATAAGGGTACACTTACTGTCAGAGGGACTATCGAAAGGTATTTTTAATAGGGTATTAATTATGTTTATTCTTCATGCTATATATATTTTTGGTAAATAATTTGTTTCTTAAGCAGATTCATTCTTCACAAGCTGCCCGTCACTTGCACGCAGAGATTATCAAAAGCAGGTACGATGAGCCCCATCTATTCTGGAAGTAGATACTTGTAGCCACTCGGGACATGTGGTTCGGGGAGTTTGAGGTATGATCATGTAATTTGAATCAAATTTGTAAATTTAATTTATTTTTTTTATATTAGCACATAGATTATTTTTTACGTTGCAGAGGTCCTTCACCTGGCTCCCAGAGCATCATCACCAGATTCGTTGAATCTTCGAGATTTAGGTCAAGCATCACCTTACTGGCATTCATGATAGCCAACAAGAGGGGCCAGCGGCCTGCCTGGATTGGCGAGGAGCTCTAGGGTTAGTTGATCGTAGCTTGGGCCTCTCATAATTATGAGAGTAGGAGACAAACAAACTGGCAAATCGGGAGGCAGAGGGGGCCAGGGGAGTGGTGCTGGATCAGTCCCCTATACAAAACATTACATGAGGCTGGAAAATTTTTTTTCAGATATTTAAACAATAATTCAATTTTTTGAGTTATTTTTTTAACGCTAATCATTTTTGTACGCTACACAGGCCAAGGAATTGAATCATGCACCCTCCATTGCGAAGCTGCATGTCTGAAATTTGTGTCTGATTTGTGTTTGATCTAATAAATATCTTCGGATTTGTGCCTAATTTGTGTTTGATCTGATAAAAAGCGAATATGCTAAATTACCGTAGTGAGAAGCCTCTCTGCAAATTAGAAATGAATATGAACCACTCCATCAGATGACCCAAAGAAATTCTCTCAATTGGACAACGTTCGATGAATATTTAAGCGCCTTAACAATGTAAAAATTGCGTGATCTTGAGCTTGTTAGATTCGTTTGTTGAGACGC
>NW_018248781.1:0-1400 GCF_001263595.1 Phalaenopsis equestris
TTATTATTATTAAGGAAGATTATTGAGAGTTTATTGAGTAGTTATTGAGATATTAACTCCAATAATATAATAATAAATATTTAATAACCCATCCCCTAAACTCCCCAATAAGCTCAAGCTCCTCGGTTTCACTCCAATAATCACTCAAAAATCCCCGCGGTTTTTATTTTAATAATCTCTACATTAACTACCTAAAAAATATCTGAATAACACCTTAATAACCTCTACAGTAATACTTCTTGGGCGAAAATAAAATTTAACTTCATAAATTTAATTTATATTAAAATTTAATTTCTAAAATTAAATATCATATATTTTAAAATAGTTCATTCAATTTATAAGCCTAGTTATCTATAGAAAATTAAAAAACTATATAAATACAAAAAGGGAATTACCAATGCACAGCTTCAACGAATATTGGATGGAACATCGATGTTTGATTTTGACGAATGTTAAAGGAAGTTTCAACATGATGAAAGTTGTGGCAGTTTTGACTATAAGATATAATTATGGTTAAACATATATTTATAAGTTTCTAGTTCTCATGTCCCGTTTTTATGGAAATAGTGTTAGACTTGTGTATGATTCTGTGTTGAGATGTGTCACGGGCATACACTAGCATGAAAAAAATTCAGACATAGAATTTATAGTGTCGGAGAAATACCGGGTCATGTCGGACAAATGTAGTTGTCTGATATGTGCTGTCACAGTCACTACACATTTTTAGAAGTGTTGGTGTAGGATAGATTGTGAGAGATAACAAATGTCCTTAAGAACATGAAATAAAGTAGTTTTTTTATTTTAAAATGATGAAATTTGAAAAAAATGACTCCTTTTATATTTTTTAGAAACATGTCTGGATTCCATTTCATGAACTATTTTTTAACACTGTCATTAAATAGTTAATTCAACAAAAGATAGAGTAACATTTGAGCATGATTTAAGCAATATTTGAGCTATGGTTTCAAAATAATATGAGAGATGATTGAGTGTAATTTAAGCATAGTTTGAGCATGATTTGAGCAAGTTTTAAGTATGATTCAAGCTTCTAAAATAATTTGAGTGAGAGTTGAGCAACAAGGCTCAAACAAACCTCCTATAAGGTTCAAGTATGGGTAGGACTCTAGCATGGTTCGAGCAAAATTTAAGCAAAGTACAACACACTCTAAGCATCATTTCAAGTAAAATAGAAACAAATTTGAACGCATTTGAACTTGTTTTAAGGTAGTGGGATTGAAATTGTGGATTTTCTCATTTTGTTATCGAGTCGCATTATATGCTTAATCTATAAATGAAATGTAAAGTTTTCGTGGTGAAAACAACTAAGCTTTAGAATTTTGCAATTTCTTTACTTTTTTCGTGTCACTTATTATTCTGTTGAAGCTCATTAGATGAGTGTG
>NW_018248782.1:0-1300 GCF_001263595.1 Phalaenopsis equestris
GAACATGCGGTGGTCGGACCGAATAATTTTTCCATTTCCACACTGATCACGGACTCACTTTCAACTTTTAAAAAATAAAAATTTCTTTTTTTTTTAATGTGAAGATCGGGTAATGCATGTATGATATCCATATTAAATAATTTTTCGCATTTAGGGCAGCTGTGCTAATTTTTTTCTTTTCAAAAAAAGTTATGATTTTTTTTAGGATATTTCTTTTCAAGCCGCTATAGCTGTCTCACATATGAAAAATTATTGCATACATTTATAATACGCAAAATTACATAAGGTCGCCCAATTAAAACTCATCTTATCCCAAAAAGTCTATGACAGTAGGCCCAATTTTAAAAATTTAAAAATGTTTAAAATGTATATTAATTAGGTGTCATTTTTCCATTGGAGGTCGTACCTACAGCCTCCGGATGGAGAAATCGCTCTTCACATGCACCCTTGTCATTTGGGGCATGTTTTTAGAATGTGTTTGGTAGTGCAGATTTAAAAGAATTTAAGATTGGATTTAGACCCAAACATTAAACAAAGAAAGTTAAATTCTATGTGGCCTTAGATCAAACTATTCTGTGTTTTCATTTCGTTCACCCACGTTCTGTCTCTTTTATGATGTAAATTTGAATTTAATAAATTCAATTGCGTAGATAATTTATTATGTTGTTGCTTGAACTCCATCTTCGTCACGAGCTTCATCTCTGTCACCGGATTTGTTGGATTTGATAAATCATATTTAAGATATGTAGCCAAACACCATTTTTGAGACTTGGTGAAGTTTTTGAGAGTAAATTATGTAATTAGTTAATTTTGATTATTTTGATTAAATACATGGCATTCGAAAATTTTTAATATTTATAAATCTAACATTCCCTTTCAGCATTTTTTTTAGATTCTCGCTAGAAAATTTAAATACATAATAAAATCCAAACTCTTTTTTTTCTTCAATTTTATCAAATTCTCAATGATTTAATCATAACACGTGTAAATACATTGGTTTGGTAATTAAAAAAACTTAAATTTTAATTTTATAAATATTAATATTTTAGGTGAAGAATATATAATTATCACTTCTAAAAAATTATAAATGATATATTATAAATTAAATATCATTTTAGATGATTTGATAATTACTTAGACAACACTTAAATATAATTATTTGTAAAACTAGAACCTAGGTAATTTCATAAATTATCGAGCTGATGCATTTATGCGTACCCAGTGGTGTAAACGAGTCAAACTTGAGCGAGCCTAGGGTATGTTCGTGTTATTCATAAATTATCGACTTATTCAATTGTTT
>NW_018248783.1:0-332 GCF_001263595.1 Phalaenopsis equestris
ATGCTCGGATAAAACTCAAAGCTTTCGAGTGATACTTTCGTTAAGTTTTCACTTAAACAAACCGCTATAACCGAGATCAAAGGGGCTGAAATTGAAATCCATGCATTATCTAAATATTCCTCAAATGTTGGGCGGTATTCAGTGTAATACCACCTTGCCTCCAACATATAAGCTTTGCATAAATCTAACCACTGATATTTTCAAGCATTTTAGGCAACATTATAATTTGAAAAGAATTTCTGTTTCATTTAAAGTTTTTAATTACATTACCGCTCTTTTAAGGTATGGGAGAACATTCAACCCCCTCTCCTCCATGATTTTGCATGCCACAC
>NW_018248784.1:0-871 GCF_001263595.1 Phalaenopsis equestris
AATTGTTAAAATATGTTGTGAAATATATGATCTGGTAAATGAAGTATGAGTTCTACAATAGAGTGAGATCACATTTAAGTCTGTGAGGAGGTTTTCATTCATGAAATTACGTGCAAAAAAATAAGGAAATATACTTTGTTGGGTGTAGAATTGGAGATTTCTAGGGTGACAAACTAAAAATCTCCAATTCAATCTTAGTGTTTAAAAGCTAAAGTGAGAGTTAGCCTTCAGAGGAAGGGAAGTGGGAGCTCCGGAGTGGGAGCCAGTATCCTCCTAGCCTAGCCAAAGATTTTGGGTCTAAACCTAAGATTAGCTAATGATTTTCTATAACACTGAATCAAGGTTGAGAATTAAAATTGCTACTATTTGGCACAGTACATATCTAAACCTTTTATCTCATCTCATCTCTCCAAAAACTCTTTGTATTGGGAAAGTTGCTTTTTCATATTAGAAAACCATATTAGAAAACTTCATAAAACTTCATCACATAAACATAGTTTAGTAGTTATTAATTTTAAAACCTACTTTTAAATTTTGCTAGTAGTAAATAATTTAGCTTTGATGGAATCTTAAACATTCAGAATTAGTGATAGTAAATTCATTTGATTTCTATAGATTTCCTAGTTAATGTATCATTTCAAATTAAAACATTCCCCATGGGATTGATATTTGGCACATAAACAGAAAGTCTTATATTACTTTATAATGATATGTATACTTGTGTAGAATCCCAAACCTAAGAGCTTTATGTTATTATTACTAAAATACCAAATCAAGTTTTTGGCACCGTTATAAAGTAGAGTCAACTTTATAAATTTTATGCAACTATATTCAACCGCGATCAAGTTTTTGGCGCCATTGTCGGGGAAGG
>NW_018248785.1:0-2175 GCF_001263595.1 Phalaenopsis equestris
GGATGCCAACAAGCATAGTGCACAAGAGCCTAATATATGTACCTATGTGCTAATATGAAGTAAAATAATGACTATATAATAGAAATCATATGCTTAGTCTTCATATGATGTGTCAACTCTAGTCTTGACTCAATAATAGTCATTAACAACTTCGATAACAATCTCTTCTGGATGAATAACGGGCCTTTCGATATGTGCCAGGGTAGAGTTAGTACTTATTATTTCCAAAATGAATGAAAATTTTTATGGAGATTAAAAGAGAAGTAAGAAGCTAGAAGCTTAATACCATTTGATGTAAGAAATCCATGAAGACTTGGTCTATGCATGGGGCTAAGCTTTATGGTATTGTATATTTCCAAAAGTGCTTAGCCCCCTTTGCATTTTGAATCTCTAAAAGTAGATAAATAACTTTTTAATCAATATTAAAGCAGTCTCAATGATTTAAAGCTCTTAATTTAGGGGCCTAATTAAGGAGGATCTAAATGAATGTCATAAACATTTTGGAGATTTTTGATACCTTTAAATATGAGAAGGTGTTTGATGATGTTATTAAATTATAGTTAGGACAACCATAATATTAATTGATTCCACGCATAAAGGCACTTTAATGAGCAACGCTAAGAAAATTGTTTATGAACAGTTGGAGGATATGTCAATTAAAAATTATCAATGACCAAATGAAAAAAATTTTCAAAAAAAAATCCAAAGTTATAGTATAATATATTGATACTATTTTAATATTAACAATACAAGTTGCTTCACTAAAAAATATTGATCCTATTGTAATATTAACAATACAAGTTGCTTCACTAAAAAATAAATTAAGCAGATTCATAGTCAACACCATCCATGCTCCCTCTATGATTATAGTAGAGAAGGTCAAAACATTAATGAGTGTCAAACCATGTATAATTTTTCTAAATCATACATAAAGTAAGCCAACTTTATGAGAAAGCATCCACAATGTGTATATTCCAATACATTCAATCTAAGGTGGAGGAACCATTATATTACCAAAATTTATAGTATAAATAATAGTATAATGGATTTCAATAGCAGTGGAGAATTCAATATCAAGAAGATTTTAGTTGCCTTGTTCTTTTCAATAGTAAATGCTCAATTAGTAGAATAATAAGGATGTTTCGTTAAAGGATGCATTTGCATAACTGACCCAAATAATAACACAATTCATGACATAGATGGAAGCAACTATAAAAAAGGCATGATGTCTAACTTTAGAGCCAAAAAATTATAATTATAAGCATTTTAGTGGAAGTATAGTATATAACATAGGAATAACATCAAAGATAGCAAAATACTCTTTTAAATAATACTTATGTCAATCCAAGAAAGGTTGTCAAGATTGTTTCTTTATGAAGTGGCAAGGACTTTTGCAATAAGAAGGTATTGAATTTAAAATAATGAAATAATTAAAAAACAATGCCTGAGATATTGAATTTAAAATAATGAAATAATTAAAAAACAAGCTGAAAGAAGAGTAAAACAAAAACACATCCAAACTTCAAGAGTTAAAAGAAGAGTAAAACAAAAACACATCCAAACTTCAAGTTATTTCTAAACTATTCACCACCTTATCTTCCTCCATTACCTTATTTGTAAGTGTTCTAGAAGCATAAATTAGACAATTAGTTCAAAATTTTATGGGCCTTTAAAAAGCTATAAATTAACATCCAATTTGCTGATGTGATGGAAAAAATGGCTTAAATTTTTCAAAATCATGAAGGAGATTTCATATAAAATAAAGAAGTTGGATGATTATGAGCAAGTTGTAATAATATAAGGTTCTATAGCCATGTTACAAGAGAATTTGTCCACAAAAAGAAAAGGTTTGTATGGCTTCACAATTCCATGGTTAATAGGAAAATAATTTAAAATTGTTTTATGTGATTGAAGGGAAATCATTCATATAATGTCACTATCAATATGTAAAATGATTGGAGGATGTTAAGCCGATTATACCTCTGATTGGTTGGAAATTTAGTTAAGCGTCCAAATAACACAGTAGACGATATTTAGATAAATTTAAAAAATTTATACTCCATGCATATATTATGATATTACATATAGCAGAATATGATTTTAAATGTTCAATCATCTTAGGATGTATAGTTTTAGCTTTTGACATCATTTTTGGTTCAATAGATGATTTAGGGA
>NW_018248786.1:0-871 GCF_001263595.1 Phalaenopsis equestris
GGATGTTATAAAATATCTAAGTGAATGTCATTTCATAACAACTTTGAAGAAAAATTTGAAGAAAAAGATTTGTAACACGAGCAAGAAGAGGAATTAGATTGATGTGAAGAACTTTTTAAGGAAGATTCAAACTATGCTCGAGAAAGTTTTGAAATTTTGGACACAATAGACAAAGATAAATCATTTTTTCAATCAATTAAAACAACTCCAGAAGTCGAGTTGAAGTTACTTCCTGAAAATTTAAAATATGATTTTCTAGGAGATGCCTTTACTTCGATGGAAGAAGATGAAAGGTTGATGAAAATTTTGAAAAATTTTAAGAAAGCCTTTGGATGGACAATTGTTGATATTAAAGGAATCAGTCCTTCAATTTGTATGCATAAAAAATTCATATGGAAGAGAACTGCAAACCTAAGGCTGATCCTCAAAAGAGACTGAATCCTTTTATGAAAGAAGTTGTTAAGAAAGAAATTTTAATGTGGTAAGATGTTGGAATTATCTACCCTATTTCAGATAGTGCATGAGTTAGTCCAATTCACCACGTTCCTAAGAAAAGAGGAGTAACTATAATTGTGAATGAACATAATGAATTAATACAAACCAGAGAAGTTACAAGGTGGTGAATATGCATTGATTATAGAAAATTAAATCTTTGCCACTAGGAAAGATCATTTTCAATCTTTTGCGAAAATCATATCCTTTTTTGATTGATTCAAGGATTATGGGCTGCCTTTTGAGGATTTTTTCACCCTTCTTGTCTTTAAATCTCTTAGGTGTATCAATTCCTCCTCTCTCTCATTGCCATTTTTATTATTTTTTCCTTACCTCTTGGTTCAATTTTCTGTGCTTATGTCTGATACATAAGTACTCA
>NW_018248787.1:0-302 GCF_001263595.1 Phalaenopsis equestris
TAGGATTTAATAAATTTGGATTTACATCGCAGAGGAGATTAGACGTCGAGAAATAAATGGAATAAGAGAGAATTGAAGCTAACTGAGAGTTCGATTTATTTTTTCCTCTTTTTGGTTTTTACATGATTTAGGTGAAATCATGACTAAATCATATTAAAAGTGTGCTATCAAATACCTCCATAAAGTATGTACTTATAAGGGTGGATGCTGGTCACATCATACATAAGTGAAATTATGGTGACTTATGGTGACGTGGTCACTCCATAAATCGTTACATCATATATAAGTAAATTATGGTGATG
>NW_018248788.1:0-2105 GCF_001263595.1 Phalaenopsis equestris
AGTCTTAAAGTAAAAATATGCATTGTTTGCCCTGGGTACAAAGACTTAAAAGATCACATACTCACTTAGTTCCATAAAAAAATATTAAATCATATAATGATTGCAAATAACAAGTAGATGTGATGGTCACCATTATGATGATGAAGTTAAGAGGCATTTTAGGGTTGTTTGGTTTGTTAAAATATATATGTAGTGTAAAAGCAACATATTATGACTGAAACATAGTATATTTTAAAAATATATGATTTAATATTAAATAAATGGAGTTGTATATATTATTATATTTTGTTTGAAGAAAAATGAAATCGATACAATGTATAACTAATGGCTACGATTGCGTCTATGGAGAGATGAGACCCTATGGTGGTCGTGCAGACTATTATGACGAGATGGGTGCACAAATTATAATGAATTTGAAAATTACATAAATTTAATGAATTTGAAATTAACCAATTATAAAATATTATTTTAAAATTAAAGGCATTAAAATTTATATTAAAATCGGTTTCAATTCGAACAAACATTATGGGTTTGTTTGAGATCACATTTATTTTTTGGTTTTTTTTATTTTCAAATTTTTTCTATTTTATTTATGTTTAATTTGAAACAAAATATGTTTGACAAGTTTTACTAAAATATGATTATTTTTTGAAATTACTTAAAATATCTAAAAATTATTTTTATATGTTTTTAAAAACATGTTTATTTGTTTTCATAAACAAAAAAAATTAAAAACACGTTAGAAACATTTAAAATATATTTATATTTTAAAATAAAAAAATAAATAAAATTGATACTAAATAAATCTTAAAATTCTAAGAGCTGTCTGTTAATGCAACCAACAAAATAGTTATATTTATTGAAGAAAATATTATGTCATATGATGCATCTAAAAGAATTATGAGATCTCAGAGATATACCACATCTCATCATGATAATTTTTTGAAATTCGGGGCAGATTCATCGAATGCACGACTAAATAAATAGGGGAGGTTGAAAAATAGGATTGTAAACGAGTCGAGCTTGAGCGAGCTCAGACTTGACTCGTGTTTGGTTTTTTTGAAATTGCTCGTACTCGAAATTGACTCGTGTTTGAAATTGGCTCGCGAACAATGTGTTCGTGTTCGACTCAAAATTGACTTGTTAAAATTAATTGAAAAAAATAGATGCAGAGTATTAGATTCGAACATGTATTAAAATGTATGTAAAAGACTTGCATCATAATTTTATGAAATTTGGGGCGAATTCATCAAATGCACAATTTAATAGAATACGAGAGGTTGGAAAATATGATTGTAAACGAGCTGAGCTTGAGCGAGCTCCGGCTTGACTTGTGTTCGACTCGTTCAAAATTGCTTGTGTTTGAAATCGACTCGTGAACAATGTGTTCGTGTTCGACCTAATTTAAATATTATTGTTCGTGTTCGACACAAAATTGACTTGTTAAAAATAATTGAAAAAAAAATAAATGCAGAGTATTTGATTCGAAACAGGACTAAATGTATATAAAAAAATTAGATTTTATATAATTATATAATTTTTTTTTATTTGAAACTAAAAGTAGGCCAAGAAGAACAAAGAAAGACTTTTTGACAGCCCTATTGAAAACAACATGTCTTTTTCGTCTCTCTCTGAGGAAAAAAGTATTAAATCAG
This sequence comes from Phalaenopsis equestris, assembly GCF_001263595.1. Classification (NCBI taxonomy): domain Eukaryota; kingdom Viridiplantae; phylum Streptophyta; class Magnoliopsida; order Asparagales; family Orchidaceae; genus Phalaenopsis; species Phalaenopsis equestris. The sequence continues at coordinate 1,656 of NW_018248788.1, forward strand.
CATTACGCACGTAGAATAACATGCGTAGCCAATGAAATCACGTCACGACACCCGACGCGAAAAAAATAAAAAAAATGGCGCGGTAACATGGGGAATATTTAGTGGGTTTGAGAAGTGTGCAAGGGTCGTGTCGACACTATTTTTTTTGTGAAGTTTGTCCGTAAGAAGCTGTCGGTCATCAGAATTAAAATCCCGTTGTCCGCTTCGGAAGGACATTTTTTTTTAATTTTAATTTTGAAAAAGATGAAGTCAAACTGACCCCATAATTTTCATAGTTTAGATGAAAGAGCGTTCAACCTCAAATCTTGTATCTATATCGAAGGATGAACACAAGAATTGATGGTGAGACTCGATTAAATAAACTAGAGAAAGTTATGACATTCGTTTGGTCTGCGAAAACCAATGTATTGGCCGACAAATTCCCCTATTTAATATAAGGAATTAAATAGG
>NW_018248788.1:4569-5150 GCF_001263595.1 Phalaenopsis equestris
AAGACTTGGGCTTATTGTATTAAAAATGATCTTAATTTACTAGAACTAAATGAAAATATGACACTAAATAGGACGCAATGGAGAAAAAGAATTCATGTAGCCGACCCCACGTAGTGGGATTAAGACTTTGTTATTGTTGGTAACACGATAAATATTTCCCCTGTGTTATTCATATGTTATTGTGTTCCGGGAATATTCATGATATTATAATAACACAATAACACATGAATAACATACAAATAACACCTGAATAAAGCGGAAAAACACATGATAAGAAAAATATTTCCCGTACCGTTTTTTCTCTGTCGGGAATATTCTCCTGTGTTATTCTTGTGTTATTGTGTGTTATTGATGTGTTATTGTGTCATGAGAATATTATTGTTATTATAATAATACAATAATACATCAGTAACACATGAATAACATATAATAATACACGAATAACACGAAAAAAATATTCTCCCTGTTACTACACAAATTTTTTTTTTCAATCGGGTGGGGTGTCGTGTCAAGTGGGGGTGTTGAGGCTTGATTTCATTGGCTAACCTGATTTATAATTTTTACTCTCCGAGTTCCTGCAC
>NW_018248789.1:0-533 GCF_001263595.1 Phalaenopsis equestris
TGAATTTCTTTATAAGGCACACATCGTCTTATCATGAAATCTTTGTGTTTCTTATATAAATAAGGTTCTTCCCAAAAATAATATTTTGCATCATGAATGAATTTCTTTTCTTGTTGTTTTATTAGTCCATATGGTAAAATACCACTAACAATATAATTTACAATATTAGCATACCAAGATATTTTCTATCCTTTTACAACATAAAGTTGGTCATCGAGAAAAGTTTCATTAATCCCTTTTTCTAAATCAAGAATTTATTCTTGTTCTAGCCTAGACAGATGATCAGCAATTTGATTATCAATCTTCTTCCTATTGACTACTACAAAATCAAACTATTACATCAAAAGTACCAATCTAATTAATATTGGTTTAACATTCTTCTTTTGAATCAAATATTTAATTGCCGAATGGTCAGTTTCCACAACACATTTAGCACCAATCAGATATGATCTAAACTTATCAAAATCATACACAATAACTAATAACTCTCTTTTAGTCGAGGTGTAATTAATTTGAGCATCATTAAAAGTCTT
>NW_018248790.1:0-1470 GCF_001263595.1 Phalaenopsis equestris
AGAGTTTTGAGTGTTAGATAAGTAAATATAAAAGTCTTGTTATTAAATATTTAAATACATGAAAATTGAGCGGTATGCATGTAAATACACCTAAGTTTTTTTCTTAAAGAGGTATGCATATAGGACTGTTAAGCTGGGGTCGGCTCAAAATCGGCTTAAAAAACTTTGATCCAAAATTTAGGCTCGTAGTCAAATTTTAGACTAGTGACCCTTGTAACAATGATCAACACGGGTAACAATGCGTCCCCAAATGACCCTTGTAATATACTCATTCCCCAAATGACCCCTGCAATATACTCATTTGACACTACACAAAAACATTGAACATTTTGTAATATACTCAAGGGCTAGTGACACTAATCAAATGTAAAAATTGATTGTTGCTTTTACTACCTATGTCATACTTGTCCTGCTTTTTGTTTTTGTTTTAGACATAGTTACGATATGTCTCCTGTTTAGATTTTATACATTCCTCCTTTTACTTGTGTATACTATTTCTGATTATTTTTGCTATTAATCATGCTACAGATGGCCATGGGTGGTGCTAGTGATCAGCCACATCAGTGATCGCATGTTCTTCACACTAAAGTGAAAAATTACGAGAGCAGGAAGAAGAGCATACCTTCTTACACACCAGCAGCAGCTGCTTTCCCACCTGCTGTTGTTGCCACACCTTTCTACTGCATAGATTCGACCACCAGCCCAACGGGTGAATGCAAGTAAAAAAATTGATTTTTTCATATTTATTTTGATTCTTAATGTTTAAAATGATAATTATTAATTGGATTTTATTATGTAGGAGGAGTACGAGTAGCTTCGAGAGAGGCAGTTGGCCTCTCAGCCCCCAAGCATTGCTAGCAGTAGTGGTAGCCAATCTACCATTGTGCGGTCTAAGTTCGAGCTATGAATGCTGGCGACAGAGAAAAAGAATGATGAGATCTATCGTGCTTCTATTGGTAGCACGTGCTCATCACACCCAAATACTGTGGAGCTTGCCAGGCAGATTGCTGCTATGAGTGAGGAGGTTCGTCATATGAGTGAATGCCTACAGAGAATTGCGAGGAGTATAGTACACCTGATAGAGATTATGGAAGATCATCGGGGCAAGCGAATGGTGACAGTAGTAGTCGAGGAGGAGGATGAGGAGGAATTTTTATGTATTTTTTAATTTCTGAAAGTTTTGAACTTATAATGAGGGTGTAGATGTAAACTTCTCATAATTTAACTTTGTGAGAATATCTCCTTTTTCATTAATTATATTTTTCAGAGCTTTGATGATCTGTGATATAATCAGATAGAATTTTGTTGCGATGTGGATTAAATGTTGCGTGCATGTTGTATAAATGTAATTGAAATATTGATTTTTTTTTTTTTGAGTTTTGCGTTGAAAATTCAATGTGCCGATCATCAATATAATCTGTCGTAAATTCGACAGTAATCTGACTATATTCTTTATCTTATATATATATA
>NW_018248791.1:0-814 GCF_001263595.1 Phalaenopsis equestris
CACATGTTGAGATATCTAAAACTTGGTTTTTACTTCATAGGAGAAGCTAAAATAGTGATTAGCAATGGCTTATGATCTGAGCCTGTCATGCAAAGATGTTGAATAGAAGTATGCAAACACTCACTCAGCCAAAGGGAGTTAACAAGTATTCTGCCCAATCTTTCCCACAACTCCAAGTAAATCTAAGGCCAGTGAAACCCAAGTCAAATAACCCTGCCAAGCTGATGTTATCATTGAAGCTATTATTCTGATTAGTACCAGGACGATTACTACCCAATTTTTTAGAGGGGGCAGAAATACAGTTGAAATCCCCACCCACCATCTAAACTGAGTTACAAGATCTGCTAATAGAGTTTATGTAGTCCCAAAGTTCCCTTCTGGCAATAGAAGAGCTCCCATCATAAACAAAAGTGACCATACCCACCTGACCCCCAATATTAAACTGAATATGGAGAAATTGTGGATGATCCCACAATATATTACATAAGGTCTCCTTCCTGCAAAGCACCCAAATTTTATTTTTTAAATTTGAGAAATTAGTGAAACCAGGAAAACTTTTAAGTATTTTCTAATAGTTTTTGGAGACCATAAGCTCCAAGTTAACTAAAATCCAAAATTTATACATCCTATTCAAATCAAGTAATTTGTTAAAGGATTTAGAATGTGCCAACCCCCTAACATTACAGCAAAGTAGGTTCTTCATCAAATGGAGATAGATTTCCCCCTTCTTCTGGTTCTTGTCATAGCCTCATTTTTATCTAGATGAGATGTTCTATCTCTGAGAGAGTAACCACCTTCCTACACAATTTTTAGT
>NW_018248792.1:0-1680 GCF_001263595.1 Phalaenopsis equestris
CTAAAATCTCTGCAAAATTAAACTATATTACAAATCCTCCCAACCAAACATATTTTATTTCACGTTATTTGAATACAAATTTATTTAAATAAATAAAAAAAAGAATATCTTTAGGATCATATTAAACTCGACACATTTAGAGTCTTTAGGCCCCGAATTATGTCAGCATAAAGCTATCTGCATCCACATATATAAAATAAATAAAATAAAAAGGATTTAAATCATATTAATTGAAATTTATTCTATTGATAAAATTATAAATAAATTTAATCATGTATTTGTGCATGCCACAATTAATTATTTGGGAAAATTAAAAAAAATAAAAATAAAAATAAAAAACTGTTGAAATTTAATATTTTGATGAAATTTTAATAAATAAAAATGGAAAAGAATCAGTTTTCTAAATAATTATGATTTGAAACAGTAAAAATGCTGTTTTTTTTTTTGGCTCCATGTTGACTAATTAAGGTTTCTCTAAATTAGGTATTTTTATGGTTACATTTTTTATTCTTTCGCATGTCTTGATGAGTAATATTACCTCGCTTTTTTGTTATCACATAAAGGAAATTATATATATTATCATAATAAATTTTTTTTTTCAAAGAATCCTGTAGAAAATTTTATTCTAATAAAGAAAATGTTACATGATTTGTGACTGACAGTTTCACAAAAAAACTCACGCAAAAAAATCTAAAAAAAATTATCACATAAAGGAGTTTTTAAATAATCTCGATGAATAAGAATAGAAAGCTCATGAGGTACTCGAACCAAGAATATGAAGTCTTGTTTCTCCAATCCACGCTTAGCTGCTCAATTTGCACATTGATTTTCTTCGCGATATGTAAATAGTCAATTAACCTACACAATCTTAAAGAGAGAAAATATATATATATTTTTTTTTCATTTGAATAATAAGACTCCAAATATATATTATCATAATATTAATTATGCTCTACCTCGTGATTATTTAATGATAATTTTATAAATAATTATAAAATAAAAAAAAATTATTTACATCCAAAATGTATTTTACAGAGCTACAATCTGACTTGATCTCTTCTAGTAGCATAATCATTTGATTAATTCCATGGGCGTAATCTTCCACGGACTAACTAAAATATTGGAATAAAATAATCCAAAGAATTTTTTGTGAAAGCTAGTTGTGGGCCATCAGGCATCACCAAGTACTACGCTTTCCTTGCAACGCATGATTTAATTAATCACACGATGTTCCATTAAGTAGATGACGTGGCTCCGCATCATTGACACTAAACCGGGCTTTACGGCCATCTAAACAACATTTATCTTATTTTTCACCGCAACAAATAGAAGTCTCGTTACAACACGGTAGCTTAATTACTTTATTTAAACAATTATCACCGTTCCTCATTTATTTCAATTTTTTTCTTGGAACAATTAAAGGATGTTGGAATTCTTATGTTTGATAGTTGTTGGCATGAAATTTGTTGGTGGTAATATTGTAAGTCAAGTCTAAATTTATATATAATTTTAATGTTGTTGAATCGAAAATTGTCTGGAAGACACGTCTATGGTATAGAGCAGGAAAGGGAGAGAGAGGGAAGCACATAAAATAGAACTGTAAAATCGTATAACTTTTAGTCAAGTAATGAGCCCCCTATTAAATAGAGATGGGGGTGTGCAATTACATTTTGTACCCCT
>NW_018248793.1:0-455 GCF_001263595.1 Phalaenopsis equestris
TGTAGCTCGAGTGAATACAAAGAGCTTTCCTCGTTACACTAATCTTCGTGAACTTCCACTAAAGTAGTCATCCCAATGAATATACTTGTGACAGGGTTGGTATAATTTCAGTGACGAACAAGATTACAGAGAGCCATCTTAGATTATTTAGTCATATTAAACTTTGGTCTTCTAATGATTGAGTTAGAAAAGTAAATATTTTAGATTGGATTTATGTTAAGAAAAACAGATACGGATCATAATTAGTAAACTTAATCTATTAGAATTAAATGAAAATATAATACTCAATGGAGAAATAAAATTTAGGTAGCCGAATCCAATTAGTGTGATAAAAGCTTGTTGTTGCCGTTGTGAAGCATAGTTCAGATACTGCTTTGACTAAAGTAATTAATTACAAAGTACTGATCAATGAAGTGACCGAGCTTATTAGTTATAATACTCATGAAATTGATTGT
>NW_018248794.1:0-245 GCF_001263595.1 Phalaenopsis equestris
GTTAAAAAGTTTGGGCTACTCCAATTTGCTCCATTTAGCTTTATTTCAACTTGTTTTAGCTCCAATCTCGCTCCAACAAAATGCGCAAGATCATTATTTTCTTTTTTGCATGATTTGGCTCCAAATTGTACCTTTTTGCCTCCAATTTTTTTTAAAAAATCCATTTCTTGTACCTGGAACCAAAAACATGCTAAATACCTTTCATTATACCACAATATCATTAAAAATAAGCATGAAATGAATAT
>NW_018248795.1:0-2152 GCF_001263595.1 Phalaenopsis equestris
ATGGTTTAAACGTGATTATATAAGTTAATATATTTAGAAAATAATAGTATTTTGGTAATATTGTAGTGATTCACTAGAAAAATTGAATTTTTTTTTTCAAAAATAAAGCATATCTTCTACTCCTTTGAAGTGAGAATATTATATTATGATACGATCTAACTTTTTATTTAAAAACGGACGTTCTAAAAAATGTAAGCATATTTTTTAAAAAAATGATAATTTGGTGGTACTGTGGTGATACAGATGAAAATATTATATTTTTTTCTCATAAATGAATTATATATTCTACTCTGATGATATGATAGACAATATGTTATGACATTATACAAGTTTTTTTGTTTGAAAATTGATCTTCTAAAAGGGTAAATTTGTTTTAGAAATTTAGTGGTATTATGGTGGTATAGATGAAAAATTTGTGTTTTTTCCACAAATTAATTGTATCTTGTGATGGTCTGACGTGGGACACTATTGATTATGTTGTTATGCAAGTTTCATGTTTGAAAAAGTGATCTTCTAAAAGTGTAAATATGTTTTAGAAAATTGGTGATATTTTGGCACCATTGTAATGGTACATATTGATAAATCATATTTTCCCTCACAAATGAACTATATCTTATGTTGAAGTAAAAGAAAATCGATTATAATGTTATGCAACTTTCCTTTGAAAATTCAAGTTCTGCAAATGCAAATATATTTTAAAAATCGGTGATATTTTGATGATATTGTGGCGGTGCTGCAAATGAAAGAACTGTGTTTTCCTCTCAAATGAACAATATCATTTATTGCTATGATGTGAGAGCAAATAGATTATGATGTTATGTAATTTTTATCTTTGAAAATTGATATTCTAAAAGTGTAAACATGTTTTAAAAATAGTTATATTTTAGCAGTACATATAAAAAAATTACGTTTTTCCTCTGAAATGAACTATATCTTCTACTGTTTTGATGTGAGAAATAATAGATTATATATTTGAAAATTGATCTTCTAAAAGTGTAAACATGTTTTAGAAAAATAGTGACATTGTGGTGACACTTTTGGTGACAGATAAAATAATTTTCTTTTCTCACAAATAAACCATATATTTGCTCATATGATGTGAGAAAAAATGTATTACATTGTCATGCAACTTTCCTATTTAAAAATTGATCTTCTAACAATGTAAAAATATTTCAGAAATACATTGGCTTGTGGTAGTATTTTTGTGATACAAAAAAAATATTGGTTCATATGGAAATATAATGTTTTTTATTTCTCAGAAATGAATCTTGTACTCCACTTATGTTAGAAACAAGTTAAGGCTTGTAACATGAAAATACAATGATTCTAATTACATAAAAGAGAGCCTACGTATGGTTTAAACATGATGAAGTAATATTAAAATGCATTGATTCAAACTACAAAAGACTTCAAGCAATACAAAGTAGTGTTATGATTTCAATGACGACTAAACTCACCTTCATTTAATTCCTATCATCAAATTTTTGACTCTCTATCTTCGAAGTTACACTGCTGCGGGTTAATTGTAGACGTGCTTCACGAATATCATACTCCTCAATATACACAAAAAAATCCTAAAATGCCAAGAAGAAATGAAGGCAATTGTTTACACATAATATCAAAACCTATAATGTAAAATTGAAATGAAGATGGGGGTGTGGGTTTTTGAATAAGTAACTTTTTCTAATTTTTGGGCTAGTTTTCGCTTGTGAAGTGTGCCAAATCGAACAATGCATCAATATGTTATTGGAGTTCAAACAATAAACTATGTCCGGACTCTAGACGTAATACTGTTTAAAAAATTTGACTCATCTACATGGAAAAAAATTATTACGCGCAGACAAGCTATGTGTGGATGAGTGCAGATTTAGTGATATTTGATAATATTGTGGTGGTATTATGATGCAATACCATCATGAAACTATTAGTTACCACAAATTTTTTTTTATAAATTATGTACTTAATATTTGTTCTTCTAGATGAAAAGATGCACACCCATGTCCCCTCCGGATTACAAGGTTCGCGCTTGTGAGATCTAGAATAGAGTGCCCCTACTAAGGCTATCAAAATGGCCAGTTGTTCACGAACAGTTCGTGTTCAGCTCGTTAAACAGCTTTTGTTTGGCTCGTTCGTTAAGCTTAACGAGCCGAAC
>NW_018248796.1:0-552 GCF_001263595.1 Phalaenopsis equestris
CATTACTTGCATAGTAGGATCGTGACCAGACACCTTGCTAGGTTTTCAATCGCCGCGTCCGGCCGTATATGCGAAATAGTAATGAGATAGTGAAACGTTTGGAGTTGGAGAAACCTTTGGAGTCTAATGCACTCACGGTACGTGGAGATGACAGAAAATAAAAAAATTATTTTAACGCACAGAAAAATAATACTCTGTGTCATTCCACATTATTCAGGTGTTATTGTTGTGGTATTCATATGTTATTGTGTTCTGATAATATTCTCGTTGTTATAATAATACAAAAATAAATTAATACCACAATAATAACACATGAGTAATGCGGAATAACACAGGAAGAATATTTTCCTGAGTTACTAGGCCGGATCGAAAGAAAGCGTGTATGTTTTTTTTGAAATCAGTTGTCCGCACATCAGTAGACTCCGAACGCACTCTACCTTAGGAGTCCTGATAAAATAATTTTCCTATAGCTTTTAGCCGTGATAGGTTCTTTGGGGGCCTGCAACACTTTCGTTTAGGTGGTTTTACTATTATTTTATAGGTTATGTGATG
>NW_018248797.1:0-520 GCF_001263595.1 Phalaenopsis equestris
TAATCAAATCAAAATCTTACAAACATTATGGACACCGCCCTTAGACTTTCTTATTATTTTTTGGACAAGCTATAAGTCCCTCTACACTATCCAATATCCAACTATAATTTAAAAAAAAAAAACTTAAAAATTGCCAAATCAAAACATACTTTCTTCTAACCTCTTTCTTCAAGTCAATTAGAATTTGGAGCAAGCCTCATATAACACCAACATGATGAGACCAGGTTGATTGGTCTCAAGGTAGTTGGGATTGGTTTTGGAGATTAAATTGTTAGTCTAAACATCTTTTTATGCAATCAAATATTGAACGAAGCTTATCTTTGATCCATCAGAAGTTGGAGCATATCCCTTATGGCACCATCATGATGTAATTAGCTTGATTGAACCTGAATCAGTAGGGACTGATTTGGTTGTCAATCATTTGAGTTAGTAAATCTAAAATGTGATGACACATGTGTCACTTTCAGTATAGCTCATTATAAAACTCTATTTTAATCTTCTTTTTCTCTACTTTAAGTTT
>NW_018248798.1:0-389 GCF_001263595.1 Phalaenopsis equestris
GCGTGGGCACATAGCTACCACCTAGCATGGTTCATGCTCTAAAGGCCTCTGATTCCATTCGATGTGCAAGCTATGTCGCCCATGGCACCACCTTTGGCATGTCACGTGTGTCACATGTTTTGAGTTCTGCATTTGCAATTCTGCACTAATGTATGAAATCGAGGTGTCTTCTCATATCTACTTCTCTTATAGCTGTGTGTGTGCTGGATTTTTTTCTATTTTCCTCGTAATACGAGATTTTTTTTATAATTTATGAGTACATAGGGAAGGTTTTGTTGGCAAGCAATGTTATGATCACGGAATGCTTTTATGTTATGCTTCCAACGGTTGGATTTTGAAGGCCATCTTAGCAGAAAATAAATAAATAAATAAATAAATAAATAAACAGC
>NW_018248799.1:0-566 GCF_001263595.1 Phalaenopsis equestris
GCAGAGGTAAGTGGCATTAAGCATCATCAGGTCGCATAATAAGTTTTCAGGTATCGTCCATGTATCTGAAACATGGGTCTTTCACCCCGAAAGTCCACTAACTGGTAGGCTCCCCCTGTATAAACCTTCTCAACGACAAATGGTCCCTCCCAAGTTGGCTCAAATTTGCCACCTATTTTGCGGTGAGCAAGAATAGGTCTTTTGAGCACGAGTACGAGGTCACCAATTTTGAATGTCATTGGGCGGACCAATTTGTCATGGGCTTGTACCATTTTTACTTGGTAGAGCTACAAATGTTGTCGTACTTCAAATCGTTTTTCCTCAAGACTCTCAAGTTCTTCAAGCCTGAGTTTTGCGCCTTCTTCTGTGGTAAGTTGGTTGGCAATGGCAACTCTGAGAGATGGTGTTTGGTGTCTGGATTTCTAGTGGTAACACGGCGTCGGTCCCGTACACGAGCATATAAGGTGTACACTGAGTGGGAGTCCTCAAAGTCGTCCGGTAGGCCCAAAAGGCTTCTAACAGTTGGGCTTCTAAAAGTTTTTTATGCCAATCCCTTTTATTTTCAT
>NW_018248800.1:0-584 GCF_001263595.1 Phalaenopsis equestris
TCATGTTTCATTGCAACCTTATGATTTAAATGCAATCATTCAGGTGTTGAAGCATTGTTTGATTAAAGGGTTCCAAATCACGTTGGGTAGACATGGCATGAATAATACTAAAATTTATCTTTACTCTGCCCTTTTCATCGGGCATCAAACAAGACATTTCAAATTAGTTTCTTTTGTAATTTTTCTGATCTACATGGTTTCTTAGCATTGGCTATTAAGTATTTTTTTTGTATTATATTTTACTTTTTTGTATAGTTCTTCATAATTGCCTACTATTGTTCTCCTATCATTCTCAATTTAAAATAATGAAGTTAAATTTTTTTTTTTTAAAAACCTAAGTTAGATCAACTTAAGTTATGTATGAAAAAAAAAGTTGGCATTAAGTCATCTAGGCAAAATAGTGCGACAAAAAAGAGTTGTAGCAGGAGGCTAGAGAAGTAAAATGGTAAGGGAGTAAGAATTTACCAAGGAAAAAAAGGATGTTGTTGTCTCATAGAACTCTGATACTAATAAAGGAAGAGGAAAAGCAACACAGAACCTAAGGATCAGTTTTGAAATTGGCTGGCAAACTTATTGCAAGAAGA
>NW_018248801.1:0-2405 GCF_001263595.1 Phalaenopsis equestris
AGAATGGGAAAATCTTTGTAGCTAGCCCATTCTACTAGTTTGTGGAAGTTTTGTAGGACGAAAAAAGCTTTGTAGCTTGTCGGCCTTTTTAAAGACAGAGAACTTCTCCTATGAGAAATCATAGGGAGATATTCTCCACATTTCCTCGCCAAAGTTGGAGGCGGCTATGCTGCGGATGCAAGAGCTTAAACACTAAGTACCTATACTAGGTTGTTAGGATGAGTTCAATGTGTCGTCTAGCATTTTGGGTTATAATTCATAGGTGTGTTTATTTGCTGCATTTTGCAAACGGATTATGTTGCATGTTGTATACGTGATAGTGTGAGCACTTCGGTTCGATCGTCAGTCTCGACACGATCGATCGATCACTTTATGTTCGATCAGACATCCCGACCCGACCAACTTATTTTTGGGCTCGATTGGCTGCCTCAGCTCGCTCGTCCTATCTTTTGGGTTTGATCGACAGTCACATATTGATCATCGGAGTTGGGTGTGATCGGCCATCCCAAGCATATTACCCTACCCATTGGGTTTGATGGACCACACCGGTTCGATCACCCGCTTTGGGCGCGACCGACTGTCCTGAGACGATTTACACTATTTTTTGGGTTTGATCGACTACTCCGGTTCAATTACTTGCTTTGGGAGCAATCAGTCGTCTCGGGCTAATTACCCTCTCTTTTGGGTTTGATCAACCTCCACGTGTTGATCACCCATTTTGGGTGCGCTCGGCAGTCCCAGAATGATTACTCAATCTTTATGGTTTTATCGATCACACCTTCTCGATCACTCGCTTTGAGTCCAATCAACTGTCTCGACTCGATTAAATCAGTTTCCATGCTCGAACGACCGTCCTGACCCGATCACCTAATTTCTTGGGTTTGATTAATCACACCGGTTCGATCTCCCGCTTAGGGTCTGATCAGCCATCCCAGCTAGATCAGCTCATTTTTTGGGCTCAATCTGCTGCCCAAGCCAAATCGCCCGATCTTTTGGGTTCGATCAATTACATCCCGTCGATCACCCGCTTTGAGTCAGGCGACCGTCCCAGGTTTATCACCTCTTTTGGTCCAATCGATTGTCCTGAATCAATCAACCCATCCTTTCGATTTGACCGACCACCACAGGCTAGTCGACTGATCACTTGCATGTTTGTATGTTTTGTCGCATGTTGCATACTTTCTTCACGTACTGACAGATTTGTTAGTTGGTATAATGAGTTCTATGAGACATCACACCTGCATAAACTATAATTACTGATTTTATCAATTTCTACTTATTTATTTTGTATAGTTCCTCTGTATTTTCGTTCATTGTATATTTAATATTGATTGCTTGGGTTTTTTTACATTATTTGAATGTTTTTTTTTCCATTTGCATTTAATTTGTTTTTCTTTTGATGGGTCTGAGAGGTCCATGACGAGACGTTTTACCTTATGAGTTCTTCTGGATGACATGTTAGTTGTTGTTGATTGGTGTCATACGTGAAATCCTATTGCAGACAATCAAGTTCCTCTCGTGTTTTCAGCGATATGGTTTTTGAGGATCTTCTGTATGACATTTTTGGGAGATATGCATGTGTGACACACACGAGCTTGGTTTTATGTGGGTTAGAGGTAACCAAGAATCCTATTTTTTATAAAGTATGTTGTCTTTTTATAGTCTCAGATTCATTGGTTCGTATATTAAGTTCACTGAGACATCACGCCTGCAAAAAACTGTAATTAATTACTTCTTTTAGCAATTTCAACTTGTGTTATGACTGATGAATTATTTTTTATAGCATTTAGAAAAGATGAGGTCCAGGATTTCAGGGACCTCCCAACGATTGTTCTGTCATTACGAACTTCAGACTTCATATTGACGTCACAGCAGACACATAGCTGCAGAAGACATTTCTTCAGATGCCCGCAGAGAATCACAGAGAATTGTGAATTTTTCCAATGGGCAGACAGTCTGACAGATTCCACTGCCGACAATGATCGAGAATGGATTGCATCCTTGAAGGACGGCATAGCTCGTGACAGACGGCATAGCTCGTGACATATGCCATCAGCATTTTAAAAACATATGTCGTATGCATTTTAAAAATAACATCACCATATAAATAAATGTAATTTTAATAGTTTTTTTCTTTTTTTTTAAACAATCTTAATACTCACTATTAAGTGTGATGTATATCTTATTTTTTGTACTATTCTGAAGTGGATTTTTGTTTCCCGAGTATCAAAGATATGACAGTTTTGTTACAACCAGTAATACTACATAGAAGCAGAATGATCGTTTGTCCAGAAACCGCTGCCCCACAGTTATTTTCAAACTGCAAAAAGCAAACAACAAGTCAGCTTATCCGCAGCAGCTGTTGCGCAACCTAAATAGACTCTATATATCGTACATGTAAATGA
>NW_018248802.1:0-419 GCF_001263595.1 Phalaenopsis equestris
CGTCGAGCTGCGAGAGGAAATGTTCCCATATCAGTAGCACTTGAAGCATTATCTGGTGCAAAATGTAGTAGCCGTGTTCCTTTTCTCAGGTTTCTTCTCATATGAGGAGGTTTTGTCCGTACCTAAAAAAATTTTCTCAACGCTTAAGGAGTGCTAGTGGTGTTGCCAATAGTGGATATAGTTGTCTGACGGGTGGTGGTTGTCTGTTCTGTTTCAGTTGTCTTTCCACTTTTAATGCAAAGATCTGGACATTCTAAAACATCTAGGCCCCCATGGTGTCGGGCTACCGTGTCAACTCGCATTTCATCTTTAAGTGGTCAAACTCAACTGAAAACTCCATTGAAATGTCTTGTCGTTGCATGTGGAGTCTAAGAAAAATATCCAGAGAGTAATGAGGTGGAAGGTATTTCTTCTGTGTG
>NW_018248803.1:0-338 GCF_001263595.1 Phalaenopsis equestris
AACACCTAAACTGTGCAAGTTAGTAGTAGTTGTATTAATAACAAGATTATCAACAAAATACCTCGAATTTTGAATAGCAGATGAAATATCATGGTGTTCAATATCTTCGTTTGTAGCAGGTAAAATAGTGTGTGCTGCATTATGAGAGTCTCTAAGTTGAGGAAACAATTGAAAGAAAGATGTGGTTTGGTGGCCGAACATAGAAAATTTAGTACACTGAGTGTCATTCAATTTCAACAGGTTGCTAATAACCTTGGTGTTGCGATCTGATATACCAAAAATAGATGCATTTTTAGACCCATGTTTTATATTAGCTTTTGATGATATTGCATATTAAA
>NW_018248804.1:0-524 GCF_001263595.1 Phalaenopsis equestris
AGCAGAGCGGCGGCTTTCTTCAATTCAGAAAAAGAGTACACAATTCAATACCTACAAACATATATATATTTATATATTCCTAACCCATATAATGAAACTCTCCTGATTGGACAGATGCTTCAGCTCCACTCCGCTCGACTGGCTCGCTCTGTTCAGCTCATCGATCCCTTATCTATACGAGTCATAACTAACACATTTATATACATATCACATATTTTTTTTTGTATTTATACTACTGCTAATTTTTAGAAGTAATATAGATTTTTGCATGCATAAGTTTATGACACAAGATGATATATCAATAAATAAAAAAGTACTCTTAAAATATTATAAATAAGAGAAATATTTACATCCGGACTCCGGACGCTAAAATGCTTATGGAGTCCAATGGTAGGGTAACACGTGACAAATGAGCCTCACTTTAATCCACAGGGTATGATCAGTGTTAAAATTTGTGGGGCTTACTTGCCACGTGGCGCCCCATCATTGGACTCCGGATGCATTTTGGCGTCTGAAGAAGTACT
>NW_018248805.1:0-1227 GCF_001263595.1 Phalaenopsis equestris
TGTTAATTTGCTAACATGCTTCTTAGACTATTGGTTGAAAATTTGAAATATCAAAAAATCATTATCAGGACTGACATTATTTTGATTGTTGATCCTCTTATTGCCAAAAGTCTAGTTTGACGTTTGCTAAGGTTAATGTGAATATTTTACTTTTCTTTTGTTCGCTCGAATCATAACACATTTACAATCGAAGAAAATGACATTTTGCAACCTATGATTTATGAATGAAAACCAATCTCTTGTGCTCCCTAAAAGCTTTTGCTCATGATGCTTTTAACTCTATAAGGTCTCCAAAATTTCAACCTTTTACTAAACTAAAGTGCAATTTTTGTTGTGTAAGAAGTAGAAGCAAAAGTAGGGATAACCTTTCAAGAGGAAATGTTGGCTCTAAAGTTCTCTCGTTTCTTCCTCAACAACCAAGTTACTTGCGGTCCTACTGGATCTCAATGTCCTTGTCTCCATTCCTCTTCAACATCTTTGATGGTACGATCATCTTTATCTCAAATATTTTTTAGTTTGGTTGATGCCAACTTGCTAGATGTTGAAAAACTTCCTTATGTAATATTAACACGATGCTCAATTAATTCATAATGTTATTATATTTTATTTCAAAAACAGAAAGGCTAGACAAAATGGGATTGCCCTTTCTAATCTATAATCTTTATCTTTCCCAGACTTATTTCATGGAATTTTAGGAGTTTGAACGGTGATTTGGGAGTCAGTAACTGCAGAGATTTAGTTAAAGACCATAAAGTTGATCATTTATTTTTTCTTGAGACCACCGAACTCTCTGGTTTCTCTCTTTATGATCACTTCTACTTAGCTAAGGAATTCAATATTTTTTCGACGAGCGGACAATTGTAGCAATTTTCACTTGTTTTCTAATGATTGTATTTGAATGCATACCCCGAAAGTCTCACTTTTTGCTCTTTTTTCTCGTAATTAATTGGGGCTATTAACGATCTGATTTTGAGCCGAGTCGGGTCGAAATTGAATCAAGCTCGATCTGGCCCAAGATCGAAAAGTGTTGGCTCAAATTGTGTTATTTGAATCCATTTCAGCTCGGAATTGACTCTATTTGACTCAAAATTGAAACAAATTGGGTCAAATTGATTTATTTGGATCTGTTCTAGCTTGAAATTGGCTAGTGAATGATTATATTCAATTTTGCTCTCACACACACAAATATGTTTACATATATACATATATATATACATATATACATAT
>NW_018248806.1:0-950 GCF_001263595.1 Phalaenopsis equestris
CGGAAAAATAAGATTTTGATAATCTATCCAACCCTCTCATACCTTGGTGGGTACCTATTAATTTGATTAAGGATGATCTTTGTTAAGCAAAATAAATTAAGTTTAGTAGACCTCCGATGTATCGAACAGGTTTGGAGAAAGCTATAAGTCCATGCTTCCCTCCACCGTCTGGTGAAAAGCCTCAAGCTCATTTAAACTTATTGCTTTGCTTAATAATTCATCTTGTAAATATCTCTAATACTCAGTGAATATTGATGTTTCAATTATCACTAAGAGTAGGGTAATCATCATTTGTCATTTAGTTTGAGAATTATGTGGGTGAAGACCCTTAAAAGGAGTAAGTTAAAGCTATTAAGAAACTTTGCCAATTTTAGCTTTAACTTGGGGTTGTAGTGTTCAATTTATAGTTACATTCACTTTTTTAATCCTCATTTAACCAAATTTGATTTAGCTTAGGCCACTACTAAGCTCTAAGACCTTGGTAGATGTCTTAGTCATTTTGAAAGAGATTAAGTTTTAAGTGATAATAATTCATCATCAAAACATTTGAATATCACGTGAACATCAAATAGGGGTATTAAACTAATGAGTTATTAACACCCAAAATCATGCCCCTAAGTCTAGGATCATTTAGTTTACTAGACTTCCAAATTTTAATAATTTAGGAAATTACAAATTTATCCTTTAATTAGTAAAAAATGAGATTGGTTTCTACCAATTAATCCCTTGTGTTTCACTCATCCAATAATGTTAATTAGGATAAAAAAGGTTGCCTATTTCCTTTTCTTGAATTAAGCCTAAATGTTAATTAAGGAATTTCAAAAATTACACTTTTGCCCCTAAGGCTCTATCACTTCATAATTTATCAAATTTAATTCAAATGACTTTGGAATTTTTATCTCACCTTACTCATTTGTTAATTAAGACATCAGAGGAAAAAAATATGATTT
>NW_018248807.1:0-448 GCF_001263595.1 Phalaenopsis equestris
TAAATGACCAAACTAAGTCTTAATATCATATGCTTATAGACAAGATGAATGTCTCTACGAAAAAATTCAATGAGCTTAAAATCACTCAAGTTAGAGGTTATTAAGACATTTAAATGTTTAAAAACTTAAGTATAATTTGGAAAATCAAAACAGGTTGTATAATATAATCTTTTAAAAATTTAAATTATTTTCTAAAATGTCAATCAAAAACTTGTGAGAGATATTTTTTATTGATAATGTTAATTATTAAGTAGTGCAAATAATGCCCAATGACATCCTCATTGCACAAATAAATTCAAATGATCTTCAAGAAAATATAAGAAATGGATAATTGCACTCGAAATATTTATATATATATATATATAATTCATCATCTTGTTGTATTTTTTAACTGCAGAACCGATTTTGCAGCACATGTCACGATCAAATCATTGATAATTTGATAAAA
>NW_018248808.1:0-1126 GCF_001263595.1 Phalaenopsis equestris
TATATTTACATATCTAACACCTAAAGTTTAATATTTGCATTTATAACATTTTGGTGTTAAAAAACCTATGCATGGAGAGGTATATTTCACTTTTGGAAAGTTAATGGTAGTGTTGTTTTTGATGTGATCTCACAGATTTGAGTGGTGTTTATGTAAATAAAATTTAGGTGTTGGATATGTAAATACATAAGAGTTTTGTGGTATGTATGTAAATGCCCCTTTTTTTAATCTCTTTATGGCTTTAAATTCAACACAGCCATTAAATTTTATGCAGTTGCTCCTGAAACTTTGCTTTATGAAATGATGTCAACCACTGTTGACGGATTCCAAAAATATCTTTTCTGTTGGCTTTAAAAACTTATTTTTGCTAAATAGTGTATGATATTATAGGAAGTGCAGTAAGTTATGTTTGGATACACTTGATATAACATCAATTATTAAATTCATTAAAAAGGCTTTCTTATAGCTGGGGAATAAATGATGCGATCTCTATATTAAATTGTAGCCATTTCTATGGTCTATCTTGCATTTTTGTTACTGGTTGCAGTATTCCTGTTGGAATGCTGCAACTAAACACGTGATCGTCTTTTCCTGAAGACAATAATTTCTATTTTGTGTGATTCCTATACTTTTTTATTTTTTTTTAAGTGTGGGTCTTTGCAGGTCCTTCTATGGCATTGCTTGTTGATCCTTTGTCAAGCTTTTTCCTATTTTGAAAGTTCTACTTCGTGAGGTTTAGATTCTGTATTTAAATTAATCTAATAAGAAACAAAAAGGAACTAAACGGCTATAAATAGGAAACTTTGTGGCATGTAATATTTAAATTTTGAATCAGTGAGTTGCATACAATCCTTACTATCTGAAAAAAATCATAGAAGGCAGGCCACAAGTCATTGATATGACCTAAGAAAGTTGGTGTGGAGACAGGATCGTCTTTTTAGGATTTTCTAGCTACTTAAATTTGAACTGACTCTCTAGTAGTGCTATAAATGAGCCAAGCTTGAGCGAGCTCGGTCTTGACTCGTGTTCGGTTCGTTCGAAATTGCTCGTGTTTGAAATAAACTTGTGTTCTAAATTGACCCATAACAGTTTGTTCGTGCTCGGCTCGTGTTCGGCTCGAAATTGA
>NW_018248809.1:0-351 GCF_001263595.1 Phalaenopsis equestris
ATATAACAATATGATGTTTGATGATTGACCCTCCTAATTTAGGAAAAAATTTGCGTACGCGGGGCTGAGTATGTCTGTAACCTACAAATAGTTTAAAGCGAGGATATTGGGGGTTATGACCGTATTATACCCCCTATAGCCTCTATATAACCTACTGTAACCTATAAATATATGAAAATAGAAGCGTGAAACATACTAAGTTACAGAGATATTGCATGAGATATAACACAATTATAACCCTCAATGCAATTTTTTATAACTTTTTTTTTTTTTGTAACTTACAAGGTTTGAGATATAAGAGAATATTTTCTATCAACTATTTCCTTAAAAGAATAATAATGGGCCCGCGGT
>NW_018248810.1:0-888 GCF_001263595.1 Phalaenopsis equestris
AGGAAGAATTAGGGGATGTCATGGATCCAGAGGAGGAACCCCGGTAACTTCCCAAGCTATCCTAATGTATTATATTTTGAATGTTGTGGCGGTGAATTTTATCTTGGTTGATTTTAGTTTTAGTTTTAGTTTTGTGGTTATCCTGATATTTTTAGTTTTCATGTAAGGTGACATCGTTGTTTAGTATGCAAATTTGTGTAAGCATAAAAACATAGCAAAAAAGTAAAAGAAATACAACGCTAAAAACTGTAAAAGCGTACCTGGCGAGTCTTCTCGTTCCACCACCTGAAACTTAAAATGCATGTCAAGGCAATTTATATAGAGGCAAAAGTAGGGTTTTGGTAGTTTTCTTAACCCTATACCCTATGTCATATCTTGGTGGGTCCTTAGGAGTTTAATTAAGGATGATTCTGTCAAGCAAAACATATTAAGTTTAGTAGATCTCCGAGGTATCCAACAGATCTAGAGAAAGAAGCATGTGTTACTCTCTTGCTGCCTGGTGGAAAATGTTGAGTTCTTTTAAACTTATTATGTTGCTTAATAAGTCGTCCTATAAATACCCTTAATGCTCAGTAAACATTGATCTCTCGATTATCTCTAAGAAAAGGTTAATTATAACTTGTGATTCAATTTAAGAATTATGTGGGTGAAGACCCTTTAAAAGGCAAGTTTCAGAGACTTAACCAAATTTTGACTTGGGCTTGTAGTGTTTGAAAGATGTTTTAATTTTCAATGATGTTTACTTTTCTAGTCCTTATTTAAATGAAACTTGATTTAGCCTAAGTCACTACTAAGCCCTTAAGATTTTTGGTGAGTGTCTTAGTCATTGCAAATGAAATTGACTTATAAGTGAGGGTGATGATTCATATATATATATGTATATATATA
>NW_018248810.1:1630-4895 GCF_001263595.1 Phalaenopsis equestris
GGGTGTTTATTACTATTAAAATATTAATTAACTTGAAAAATCAATTTGAGATATTAAATGAACTCCAAATGTTTTGAAATTTTTATGGGGAGTTCTCTGGAGTTTAAATTTTAGTGGAGACCAAAATTTAAGTCATTTAGATGTTTATGTTACTCAAAATTAATTTTCTTTGTGTTTTAGGGTTGGTGAAGATTAAGTGTATTCTTAATGACTAAACTCATGAAATTATTTCCAAAGGATCCTCTGGTCATGGTGAACCTTCCAAAATTTTGTTTGAATTTTCTAAGAAACATGCTAATTATCATGATTAATTTATGTAAATAATAGACATTAACTTGAAAAATATGGATCTCTGTCTAAGGACCTCCTCTGACTTTGAAAAAAATCAAAAGATGTTCCCTAAGACAGAGGAAACAACATGCTAAAGTTTCAAGCCATGGTAATATTCCTACATGCATGGAGAATCAAAACATTCAAATCAGTGTGTAATTGATTAAAAATAAAATATGCATCAAATGGACTCTAAATCATTTCCACATTGTTCTCCTCTATTCACTAAACAACACTGTATTTTTATTTTGTTTTTCTAATTTTTCTACACCAAGATATGTATTTTTAAAGCTAGGGATATTTATTTAAATAAGAAAATACCCTATTTATCTATTTAAACATGCAGCGCCGCGTCAACCTACGGTGGCTCTGAAGGCATGCGTGGCACGCTCTGGTTGGACGGAGCCCTCAATTGGCCCGCGGCTTGTGTAAGAAAATGCTGTCCGA
Organism: Phalaenopsis equestris; assembly: GCF_001263595.1. NCBI lineage: Eukaryota > Viridiplantae > Streptophyta > Magnoliopsida > Asparagales > Orchidaceae > Phalaenopsis > Phalaenopsis equestris. Next base: position 2,408 of record NW_018248810.1, read on the forward strand.
CTCGATCTCCTTCGTCCATCTGATACACACGCGTTCGAATGGCTCCCCGCCATCGTCCCCGATAGAGTGATCCCGTGATCGTCCACACTAAAACCCTAAGATCTCAGCCTAGACTCAACCAAATCACTTCGGGTTTGATCCTATCGACTTATCTAAGTGAGATGAACATATTCATATGATAATCATGCAATTAAATTAAGCCTAATTAAATGGAGAATCAAAATAGGCTTGGGAGGAGGAGAGGTTCAATACCTTGGCTCTGAGAAGGGAAGCTTCGATTAGAGGTGCTCGGCACATTCATTGAGGTCCAAAGAGGCTATGGATTAAGCCTCTTCCTATGGTGAAATGCCTAGACCCAAATTCTACCAAGACCGATTTCAGGTGTTGATCAAAGCCTATACTGGGGCTCTATGGAAGGGGGATTTGATGGGGCTTTGGCTTCTTTCAGTGTTGTGAAGGTGTGGGTAAGTTTAATTTGATTTTGGTAGAGTGTAGGAGTGTGGAAAGCTCTGTCTTGAATCCGGCAAGGTTTTAAGCTCAAAAATTGGGCTCCGACAAGGGGATTCAGAGCAATGTCGTGGTTGGGTTGCACTAAGGAGGTCTCAAAGAGGCTTTGGGATCAATTTGGGGAAGTATCTTAGAGAAATTTTTAGCTCTCCCTCCATAGCCGTGGAGGGGAGCATTTTATAAAAATAGCCTTAGGCTTGCTGCCATGGCGACTTGGGGGGTGAAATGTGCTGCCTAAGTGGAGGGCATAGAAGCTCTAAAGTTCAATTTGGATGATGTGGCCTCTAGGTTTGATTTTGGTTTAATCCCATGGGGTTGGCTCTCAGTTTGGCCATTTTTTGGGGCCAGCCAGGGGGAGGTGGCTAGGAGCTCAGGGAACCCAGGAGAATATGCTCTCCCTCCATGGCCGTCGAGGGTAGCTTTTTATAAAAATGTCCTTAAGCTTGCTGCCATGGCCAATTGGGGAGTAAAACGTGCTGCCTAGGTGGAGGGCAGACAGGCTCTAAGCTTCAATTTGGATGAGGTGGCCTCTAGGTTTTAATTGGGTTCAATCCCATGGGAGTGGCTCTCGATTTGGCCATTTTCCAGTCATTAGGTCCGCCGCCCGGCCAGGGGATGTGGCTAGGGAGGTCAGGTGAGCCAGGGGAATATGTCACAACAATTTAATGATTTTAGGCTTTATTTTGGTAAAAATGTCTAAGGCTTAAGCAAATATGGAATTAAATCCCTTGATTTAGGAGACCTTTGGTCCATGGATTATCTTAGGTGGTATGTCTATGGCTTAGTTTAGGTGGTTTTAAGAGATTTAGGCTGGTCATTAGGGTCCAATTCATGGTTGTGAAGTTATTAATTTGATGACTTTGGGGTAGTTTTAGGTTAGTTAGGCCACCTTTAATGCATGGGTTCAATGTGGGTTCAAGTGATCAAAGTTTGAGTTTGAGCTAGTCTAACCATGTCAATTGACCCAATTTGTTGATCAACATTGCGTAGATGATTGTTATGAAGATTTTTGGTGAAGGGTTGAAGTGATTTTGAGTTCAATTGGTGAGTCAATTTGAGGGATTTTTGAAATTTGGTCAATTTGGGCATGTTGGGTTAGACATGGGTTTAGGTAGAGCTAGCTTTGAGCTAAGTCCAAATTGAATGGTCCACATGATCAAGGGATATGTTATGAAGATTTTTCATGAAGACATAAAGTGGAAATTTTGGGGTTAAGGCCCTCAATTTGGTGAAGTTTGGGGACATGGCTAATTTGGGACAAAATTGGGGTTTTTTTGACTTAAGTTGAAATTAAATGAAATTGGGGCTTTAACAAGGCCAATTGAAGGTTAAATTTGATGTGTAGGAATGTTATGAAGATTTTTCAACACAAATTATGGCAAATGGAGTAGGCCATGGGTTCAATTTGGTGGAACCAAGTCATAGGGCCAAAATTGGGTTTTCGGTTTAGCTCAAAATTGGGTTCAAATCATGGACTATGTTTTGGATTTGGTCTAGACTCATATCAAATGTTAATTTGAGTTTAGAATTGAAATTGGGAGAAATTGACCAATTGGATAGACATTTGAGGTAGATTTGGGAAAAAAATGGCCCTTTAAAGGGCAATTTGGAGGTTTTGGTCAAAGGTGGTCAAATTGACAAAATTGGGTCATGTGATAGTTGAGGAAAATGAAATTAGAAATATTTGGGAGGTTTTGGAAATTTTTGGGATTTTTTGGAGTTTTTGGGATTTTGGGCTAAGGAGGGGTATTTTGGTAATTTGGTAAATTTTCGTGATTTTGGGTAGTTTGGGTGTTTTCAAGGTGTTTGAAATAATTTTTGAACTAATTTGGGTATTTTGGGTAGATTTGGGAATTTTGGCCAAATATGGGGTCCCAAAGGTATCTAGGTAATTTGGGGGAGTTTGGGGCAAAAGGCTAGGTTGGGTATCTCGATAGAGTTAGAGCGCCAACCACCATCAATAAGCCATGGACCAATGGAA
>NW_018248810.1:5068-8081 GCF_001263595.1 Phalaenopsis equestris
TAAGTTTAGGATTGTGAGTGATTGTGAGTGCAAGCATGTACCTTAAGCCCTAGACAAAACCCAAGGTCAACCCTAAGGTCCAGCAGTCCTAAGGGTGACTCATATTGAGTTCCCCCGTAATGACCCCACCTACCAAGTGCTGAAGGTTAGGACCAGTATGTGGAATTTGAAGTTGAGTAGATAAGAGTTTAGAATTTCTAATGGTGAGGGTTCCTTTTCTAGTTTTCTAAGAATAGTCAATAGGAAAGTCCTATGGCTAGACCTTATGCTTCTAAAGCGGAAAAACTAAACCTCAACCAAATGTGAGGTCAACAACTACAAGGGAACTTCGAGAGAATTGCTTGAGGAGGAGTTTAAGATAAGTTGTGTTCTTTCATTTCTTGATTTTGTAAACTTATTTTTATACTTGTTTTTAAATATAAAATCTGTGTTTTGTAGTATCTTCCTCATGAGTTATGAGTAGACTTCCTTATCTTTCTCCCTACTCTGAGATATGATGAAATGAAGAGGATGAAATGTAGAGATAATTTAGATGTGTCATGTTAAATTATAAAATAAATTGTGATGATTTTTCCACTCCGTTCTTAATCTGCTTTTTGATCTAGAAATGTTAAAATCTGTTGTGAAACATATGATCTGGGAAATGGAGTATGAGTTCTAAAACAGAGTGAGAGCATACTAAGATCCCATGGAGGAGTGTTTCGTTCTTGGAATTAGGTGCAAATAAATAGGGAAATATACTTTGTTGGGTTGTAATTCCATGGAGGAGTGTTTCGTTCTTGGAATTAGGTGCAAATAAATAGGGAAATATACATTGTTGGGCAGATAATTGGAGATTTTAGGGTGACAGACTAAGATCCCTAAATATGTTTTAGTGTTTAAGAACTAAAGCGAGAGTTAGCCTTCAGGGGAAGGGAAGTGGGAGCTCTGGAGTGAGAGCTAGTATCCTCCCAGCCTAACCACAAATTTAGGGACTAAACCTAAGATTAGCCAATGATTCTCTATGACACTTGACCGAGAGTAGCGAATTAAAACTGCTCCTATTTGGCACAATACAAATTCAAACCATTTATCTCTATCATTAATAAAAAATTCATTGTAGTGGGAATGATACTTTCTTAAATTTGATCTCTTCATCACAAAACTTTGTTTAGCCTTAGTAAATTTAACTTTAAAGTTTACTAAATTAATTTAGTAAACTTAATTTCATTAGCTTACATTAAATCCACTTTAATCAACCTTCCAAACTAATTGCTTATAGTAGTAGACTAGAATTAGCCTAAGCGATTTCTTACCATGCTTCTTCATGGGATCGATACTGGGTTTTTTATAAAAAGCTCTATATTACTTGAAGCAATACGTGCACTTGAGTAGAACCACTAGTGTGTGAACTATTTTATATATTTTTATAAAATATTTTTATTTTGAACATTAAATAATTAATATAAATTGGGTCAATATTTTGGTCATATTTTTGGAAATTAAATTACTACGTAAGTTTGGGACGGGTCAAGTTTTTGACATTATTGTCGTGGATTTAAATTGACGTAAAACACGCAGAAAAATAACATACACTAGGGGTACATCAAGTTTTTGGCGTCATTGTTGGGGAAGCTTCGGTAAGAACTTTACGAGAGATTTAGTTAAACCTATAAGACTTAGATTTGGAATTTATATTATTATTACATTGTGAGTTTAAATTTTGTGTGTTTATTTTAAAGAAAATCAAAAATACCAAAAATAATTTTGATATCTATCATATTAGTTAAGTTTTTAGATTTGAATGCATAGTTCAGGAGCTGCAGACCTTGAGTTTTACAAGTCAGATTTGGAGAGAACTTTTGGGAGAGATTTGAAAAGACTCCATGTATAAATGGTGGATCGACGATATAATGAATATTCAAATTTGGATTATAATGCTTGTAGTTTTGAAAGAGTAAATCCCAAGAGAGTAGCAAATTTTCAAGAAGATATGCTTGCTATTTTAATTTCTCAGGATACAGATATTGAGTGAAAGTTAGATCAATACATAGTGAGTTATCCTCAAGGTCCCCCAATTATTAAGGAAAATTCATTTAGACAATTGATTGAGCCTAATTATATTAAAACTAGCCATGAGATCTACAATCCTTATTCTGATTATTATAATCTAGGTTGGGAAAATCATTTGAATTTTAACAGGAATAATAGTTTTGGAGTAGAAGACCAATTTTGAGAAGATAATCAATTTAGTCGAACGTGTAATTGGAATAATCAGGGCTATTATAATGGTGAACATTCTTTTCCTCATAATTTTAACTTCAAACCCCAGAATGAGTAGAAGGATTTGTTAGAGGAGGTTGTTATTCAAATGGAGAGTGAGCTGGAGTGCCAAGGGATTACAATAAGGAATATGGAAAACCAACTAGAGCAGATTATTAACTCAATTAATAATCATCCTCACTTTAACTCCAGCTCACATGATCAGGAGAAGGAATTAATGTTAGAAGAGATTGTGATTCAAATGACAAGTGAGTTAGAAAAGCAAGAGGTCACACTAAGGAATAAAAAAAACCAATTAGGGCAAAAAATTAATGCAATTAACAGCTACCCCCAGAGATTTTACCTAGTGACCCTGAGATAAATCCTAAGGAGATGAATGATGAGCAATTTGAAAATATTGAACTAATATTTAGAAGAGAATTCGAGGTTATGTTTTTAAATAACTTTGAGTAGAGAAATGATGATAAAGAGATTGAAAGACCAATGAAAAAAATTCTTAAGGAATTAGAAAAATCAATTTCCTCAACTAATATAAATATAGAAAAACCACCTCTACCATCTACTCAGTACCAAGGGGAAGAATTGAAAGACAACACTGAACAAAAGAGTAACCAAAAAGAATTTGATCCAGAATCTAAATTATCTAGAGGTAATCCAATCAAAAATTTGGTAGATCATGAAGTATCTTACAAAGATCCATTTCTTATAAAATTTAAGGATGATATTAATATGAAAATTGAGAAAATCACTA
>NW_018248810.1:9673-10967 GCF_001263595.1 Phalaenopsis equestris
AGGAAGAAGGCTTTATTACATTTTTTAAACTTGTATTTGAGTATTAGTATCCTTACTATTAAAGTTCTCATGAAGTTCTTTTTCATATGGATATTCTAAGTGACTTTAATATGACAAATTGCAATTCTTCTTGAAATGAATAGAGAATCAGAAATCTTAGACTTGACTATTAGATGTTCTTATACTTTTAGTTTTGACTTAAATTGTTAAAAAATTTTCTTAAGTTGTGCTATTATATTTAGTAGACCAAATTATAGAAATTTAGAAATTAAACTCTCTACCATTAGTCATTACTTTTATGTAGTAAATGTGTTACTTGAGGAAAAGTAACAGTTAAGTTTGGGGGATTCTGATACGCCTAAAAAATGACTACTTTTCACATATATTTTATGCTCAATTTTAATGAATTTTAATGATATTACACATTAAAGGAAGATATTTTGCATATTTTTGGTTTCAAAGATAAGAAATGGAGTTTTGGAGAAAAAGAAGCAAAAATGGTGCAATTTGGAGCAAAAACGAGCAAGAAAAAAATTATTCCCTGACACATTTTGATATGTCTATCTGTTAGGAATGAAACACAACTGAAATGGGGTGAAACAAAGTTAAAACGAAGCCAAACAGAGTGAAACAGTGGAGCTGCTCCAGATCGGCACCGAAGGCGCCCAGATAGGCACCGACGGCTCCTGAGTCCAGAGAAGCGACGAAAAGTGGCGCCGATGGCACCCAGACCTACGCTGACAGTGCTCGAGACGGTTATAAACTGATTTTTGGTTGATTTTGATGTTCTAGAAGGCTCCCAAGTGATTCTAACATCCCATGAAGTGATTCAATGCATCTAGACACTTAGAGAAGGCTCTTGAATGAAGATACATGTCTTTTGGATGAATAGATTTGTCTCTTGGGAAAAAGGAGGGAATTTGTGTCTTTTTAAAAAAGAGGGTTTGGTGCCTCTCATGTGCGTGCGTGTGTGGGGGTTTGTGTGTGTGTGTTTGTATGCTTGAGTGCATGTGAGTGTGTTGTAGGGTAAATTCTTGTGTGTAGAGAGTATTTTCTTGATGAATTGTAAGAGGAGAAGGAATGTGAGAGGTTTCTTCTTCATTATACTTCTAAGAGAGAATTTAGTGTTGATTGTAAAGAGAGAATTGTTGACCGACTTCTTATAAATCGACAATTACAAGAATTTGATGGCGCTACTAGAAGATTTAAATCCCCAACAACGACGCCAAAAGCTTTTCCTACTTTTTATAAATCGAAAAATACAAGAATCTGATGGCGCTACTAGAAGATTTAA
>NW_018248811.1:0-735 GCF_001263595.1 Phalaenopsis equestris
GAGGTGTAATTCTGAAAGTAGTAAAATCCTCTACACCTCCCGTAAACGTAGGTCAATTTGCCGAACACATAAATCTGTGTGTCTGTGTGTTCTGTTTTGTAACTTTTTCATTCCAATTTTTCACTTTATTGCCGTCTATTTTTTTACAACATCGTTTTCTCTCTTAGTGCTCGGAAGCTCTTCAAGTGGTTTCGGCTCCCCACCTGCTTTCTAGATTCAAGTTTCTCCTTTGCACTTGCAAACTTTTTATTTCATTTTCTGATGTTTTCTCACTCTACTCATGATTTAGATTTTATTCATACCGAGATTCGGGGGAGGCTTCCCCCACCTTTGTTTTTTTTTTTACCTTAATTTTTCTAATCTGAATTTTGATGATGGACTTATCAATTATTTTGAGCATGAGAAAGAAATTATTTTAGAATTTTTTATTCTAGAACTTATATTCTATGTTAAGCAACCCATGAACCATTATTGGAAATCAAAGATAAAGACAACGTAATGGATGAGAAAATGAACCAAGCAATTCTTATCTACTCATTTCTATTATGGTTTTCTGATTTTTTATCTTTTACATCTCTGTTTTCTATTATTTTTTGCAGTTTCTTCTCCATCTCCATGATTCCAACATATACAACATTTAAACTTTGCTTTAAATGTTTTATGTGATCAAAATCTTTCATATCGCATATATATATATATATAAACTTTGCTTTAAATGTTTTATGTGATCAAAAT
>NW_018248812.1:0-1448 GCF_001263595.1 Phalaenopsis equestris
CAAACATGTTTTTATTTTACGTTAAAAAAATAAAATAAAAAATTAAAAAAAAGAAAATGATTCCAAACAAAACAACGCCCAAAGTTTTTGCATTTTCTTTATATATCTTCTCTTCGAATATTTTTTTTTATTGTAAATTTACATAAATCCTCCTTCTAAATATAATCAATTAACATCATTTTTAATACAAACTGCTCAAGCCTTTGTATATCTACTTTGTTCATTCTTAACATAAGTCAATTCTAATATATCTACTTTCCTAACACGACCCTTACATGGTTGACGCTTATGTGACTAAATCATCTATGACGATTCTCTCAAATATTGTCTCTCAATTGAGCCACACCAACCATTTCATAGATATATTCATTTTGCATTTTGTCTCTAAATGTAAATTCACTCGTCCACGAGTATTCTCATCCAAACAAGATTTATGCCCCTCTTTTACAGACTAACATTCCTTGAAAAGACAAGTTTCTGTTTTTTCCTTGAAAAAATAGGTCAACATTCCACGTCATAAAGCATTACAGGTCTCACCACCATTTTATAAAGTTTTTCTTTTAAGTCTAATTGATACTTTTCTATCACACAATATGCTCGATGCATTCCTCCACTTCAACTATCTAACTTGAATTATACTAATAATATCTGCATCTATATCACTATCACTTTAAACAATAGATCCTAGATATCTAAAACGTTCACTTCTTTTAATGACTTGATCACTCATTGTTAGAACTTTGCCATTAGATCTACTAATAGAAAAGTTAATTCCATGTATTTTGTTTTAAATCAACTCAAATGAAAGCCTTTAGACCTAAGATGATCTTCATAATTCAAGTTTTTTTTAATTCTCTCTCTAGTCTTATCCACAATAAGGATATTGTCAGCAAAAAACAGACCTTTTTTTCTTATTTCCATAGCATATTGTGTGTATAAATGAATGATTACAGCGTCACCAAATGATATAACTTTGTTATAAATATTATAAGATATTAGTCAATAAAATATTTTATATAGTTATTATGAACTGCGAACGGCATCAAAGGTAAAAGCAAAGAGAGTTGTGGCTTGAAAAATTACTTTTAAATATCGGAATATAGCTGAGTTATGGCACAAATTGTCTACTTTTGATATCTAGTGTGTAAATATTCATCAAACATTAATCCTAAGGATAGTTTGTCATCAAAATAAAATACGTTTTAATCAATGAAACGTGTTGTGAGAGATGCAGAAACCGATCCAAGTAAAACTTATAACAGAATCATAAAATAAGAAATTGTAGAAGTTACGAAGAACACGAAGATTTAACGTGAAAAAATTGGATAAATGAGAAAAGAATTCATGGAGTCACACAACACCAAGAAATTCACAATGAAAAATGAAAAACAATTATATAAATTACACCACACTCAAGTATGTATACACTTTTGGAACTCACGAACACT
>NW_018248812.1:1458-2385 GCF_001263595.1 Phalaenopsis equestris
TCCTCACTTTTGTACAAGAGAAACCTCGGAATCTAATTTTAGCACACACAAAATCCCACAATGAAGCATAAATTTAAAGCCCGTACTGCTTGAATTTGGTTACTAGCGTCGAGGAGTCATACGTGATAGGGCACAGTGACATTCCAAAGCGGCACTGCAGCGCTTGCATGATATATGAGCCCTACAACCATCTGGGCCTTGTGCTCTAGAGTTACTGACTCTGGATTGGGCGTTGTGGTGCTGCATTTTCGTGTTGCAGCGCCCCTTTCAGGCGTTAGAGTGTCCTGCTCTCGGCTTTGAACTCGTACCAAAAATGATGCGCTACCTTCTGAGTATCCAAATGATTTTCAGGTTTTGAGTATCCAAATGATTACTCTACATAATAAGAAATCATTCAAACTTTTTTTTAAGTAGAATTTTCTTTCAACAAGAAGATTTCTGCAAATAAATTGAACTGAAAATAAAGTTCAAACAATACCTCAAAAAGTCAATGCAGCACCATACAATAAGATATTGGCCCCACACAAGTGGCTCATAGAACATCCATCTTTTTTAATATTTAAATATACAGATGTTTACATACATATCACCAAATTCTTATATATTTACACATCAAACGCCTAAAATTTCGTAAATCTATATCACCCAAATCCTTCACATAACCTACAAAAAATCATTATTTTAACTTTCAAAAATGGAAAATTGAAGTTTAGGTATTATTTAAGTAAATATGTAGGAATTGTGTGATATGCATGTTGCTACGAATCAGCAGTTTTACAAACGCACAAACCAAACAAACAAATAGCTTAACAAGATTAGCTGCAGATACACAACTTATTATTCACATAAGCGGGATAAGCTGCAGCTGCCCCCAAACAGACCCTAAATCTACCATAAATATAATTATTTATACTTTATATTAATGTT
>NW_018248813.1:0-425 GCF_001263595.1 Phalaenopsis equestris
TGTCTCAAACAACCTTCCAAAAATTATCCAAATACATTGAATCTTCTAGAAATTTACCTAGCCACGCGTCTAAACTTCTCGAGCGCCGTCGGCGCCGTTTTGGGAGCCGTCGGCGTCGTTTTGGGCGCCGTCGGCACCATTTTCATGTCGTTTTCTGCACTCTAGTACTGTCATCGCCCACCCTGTGCAGCTCCACCATTTTGCTTCGTTCGGCTCTATTTTAGTTCTGTTTCGCCCCGTTTTAGTTGCATTGGGTTTCTAACAGATATACCTACAAAATAAGCATGAAAACAACCTTTCTTTAAAGTATAATTTCATTAAAAAACATGTGAGAAATGTAAATTAGATTAATCATATAAAGACACATAACAGAATTTTATTTATTGCTTGTTTTTTCTCCAAATTGTACCGTTTTTGCTTCTTTT
>NW_018248814.1:0-956 GCF_001263595.1 Phalaenopsis equestris
ATAATTTGTTTTATAATAAAAAAATCAAATAAATAAACTTTTCGGTCGAACCCTAAGATGCGAAAAATATTCCATACAGGAGAAAAACTAGCTTGGTTCAGCACCCCGCGAGGCTTCTTCCTTCGCACGCTAACTTCTCTCCATTGCACTCAACTCCTCGCACGGACTATTACTACACCTTTCTCCCTCTCTTCTCCTTTGACTCGGTTAATTGAGATCAAGCAAATAAGACGCACAAGAATCCTCTCCCACAAGAGCTCTCTACGCCCTAGCTGCACTCACTGCAGCCACAAAATCACTAAAGTCTATACTTCCTTCGTTGACTCTCAGGTAAGTCATTTGCGACTCTTGATAGAAGAATTTCACCTCCTTAGCTTCTCGACACGTCTCGCTTCTTCTCCCCACTTCATTCATTTTCTCAACTCCTCCTTTCCTCTTCCTCAATTCTTCATTTCTTCTTCCTACTACACAACTCTTTGATTCCTCTACGCACTCTTCATTTCCACTCCAATGTAACTTAAACAAATCATTACAAACAAAAATTTCGTTCTGAGTTGTGCATAAATTATCATTTTTATTATTAAAATTTTTTTATGATTTTCCTATTGGCTCTTTCATCGATATTCAATTATTTATCTTAAACCTTGGGCTTTTATACCACTTTTATCACGACTCAGCCTGACGCTTGAAATTAACCAGGGCGAGTACAAATGATCAGACGATGTGAATTAAATTTTTTATATGCGTCTATAATTTAACAGATAAAAGAGTCACTATAAATTAAATTAAAGTAATATAATTAAAATTACCTCGTTGATAGTTGTCTGCATCTTCTATAAACATTTTCTCGTATATCGCTCATTTTTTAATAATTTAATTTAACCTGAAAAGTTAATTAAAACAACTGTGAGCTGAAAAATCAGTGAATACTCATACTTTTAAACTAAAGTAATACA
>NW_018248815.1:0-711 GCF_001263595.1 Phalaenopsis equestris
ATACACTAACATAAAATAAAATACACAAAAATAAATCACTATAATAATATATTCTTACAATAGATCTTAAAGTTTAAATAAGACTTTCTAAAATATTAAATTTCTTTTAATCAATTTTCTTTCAATTTTCCCGACAACGGTGCAAAAAACTTGGTCCTGACTGTTTATATGCAACAGTATAACAATGTGTTTGATGATATTTTTCACTTATGTTTCCTTACTTTGCAAGAAAACCAAAAACTTGATCCTCGAGAAATCAAGAATTTAATTTTTTAATTTATATATATAATGGGATACTATGTAAGTATACATATCATTATCAAGTAATATAGGACTTTTTGATTAAGATCTAAATATCGAACCCACAGGGAAAATTAGCAATATGCACTATTGAACAAAAAACTTTCTATTTCAAAAAGACAATCACTTAAAATATAGATATTTTTATAGTAATTAAAATTCAAATATTTTTGATATTTTTGATATTTTGACAAAACAATAATAACTTCTAAAGATATTCAAATTTTGTTGTAAAGAAAAACACTGAATATGAAATTATCTTTCTCCTTATCATGAATTAGTAATAAGTATAGGAATTCTGTTGTGGAAGTATTCAAATTGTGTTGTGCCAAATAGGATAATATTCTTTATCCTTACTAGAGATGCTATACAGGACATTAGCTAATTTAAAGTTTGAATAGTTCTGAAAAC
>NW_018248816.1:0-569 GCF_001263595.1 Phalaenopsis equestris
GTAACCCCGCTTGATGAGAAGTGAGATTCGCTTATAAGAACTTAAATCCATCTTCGTTTTACTCTCAGTATAAAATAATAAAAAAATAACATCAACTAACGGAGATTCTATTAACTTCACATTTGCAAGAACTGAGTGCATGCAAAGCAAATAGACACCATTTAATTTGAGGCCAATTAAGTACATAAAAACAAAGGAATATTTACATACATACCATTTAATTCCTGTATCATGTCTAACACCTAAACTTTATTTTTTAGCTACCTGACATCTTACCTATGCATGAGAGAAGTGCATCACCTTTTTTTTCAAAGCTAAAATAGAGGTATTTCTTATGATATGAAAGATCTGGGTGGCATAAATATAATAAAATAAAATATAGAGGTTAGATATGTAAATACATAGAAATTGGTTGGTATGTATAAAAATGCCCCAAAAACATATTATTTGGCCCTAAACCAAACCACTCTTTAACTTAGGCTTAATACAACCAATCATTATGAATATGATGATGATGAGGATGCTGCTGCTCGTTGAAATTGACATGTAAACAGCTTTAGATAATCAAG
>NW_018248817.1:0-753 GCF_001263595.1 Phalaenopsis equestris
ATTTTTGCCTTGAGCGCCGACGGCGCCACCGATGCTACCGACGGCACCACCTATGCTGCCGACGACAGGTTTTTCCCGAGAGTCCAAGAAATTAAATACTGAAGGCTTTCCACCGGCGCCCTCGACGCTGCCGATGACAAGACCGGCGGGATAGAGGTTTCTGGAGTTTGAATGAGCGGTTTTTGGCAGTTTTGGGCGGGAGTTACACCTTTTAAACTCCCAAATTCAATTCCTAAGTTCATATTTTCCCCAAAAATGAAGTGAAACTCCACCAAATTCATTCTTATGGCATCCAATTCCCCTAAAAACCATAGAATGTGAGTGTTCAACCGGAGAAATTTCATTAGTGTGGAAGTGCAGCGAATCTTCAACAAGGTACTGGCAAAGAAAAGTTTAATCAATGAACGAGGATTCATAAATCGAGGATTAAATAATCCCTCTATGGAAATTGAAGAGATGATAGTGCGGCAAAAATGGGAAGTGTTATGCTACACTACTGTCGTTGTGGTTGTTCCTGTGGTGAAATCAACCAGGGAGTCGTCAATATGCGAGGTAAATGGATAACTTTTACTTCTGCACGGATCAATGAATTATGTATGATCGAGAATGTTCCTGTCTGCCATATTCCAACATATTCTAACTTCGTCCCGATAAGTCCCCATATATATGATGAGAAACTTTTACTCCATTATATTTTTACCAATATTTAATGGACGAATCTGAAGACTGGGAAATGAGAGAAAACGGGTATGT
>NW_018248818.1:0-513 GCF_001263595.1 Phalaenopsis equestris
AAACTGACCTAAATCAACCCTTAATCTCTAGTAAGTCTTGGACTCCGTGTCGTCGAATTACTCACCCTGTTTGGGGCAGTTAAAACTGTTTGAAGAAACAGTTGTGAAAATGCTATAGAAAAAACAACTTTTCAAAAAGCCTTGGTGGCTATTACAATTTTATTTTATTTTCAAAAAATCAGACTGCAACTTTCTGACAGTCATCATGCTTTAACAACTTAGATTGAAAAAATATAGCTGTGACGGCAATCTGAAAATCAAAGCAGACAAAAAAATTATCCCAAACAAACCCTCAGACTGTGCTGTTACGTTCAAGATGGGCAAGTCCTTGCCCAAAAATTAATAGGCCATAACAAAAACTAATTGTAAATAAAACTTTATTCTTTCCTTTCAATCAATTTCGGAGAAAATTATTCATAGAAGTCATTAATTTAATCACATATAATTTATATTTTTTCACCAATTAAAAATATTAAGATAATAAAAAATAGTACTATATATATATGGTTAGAT
>NW_018248819.1:0-1528 GCF_001263595.1 Phalaenopsis equestris
GAACTTTCCTTTATAGTCTTGATGTGAATCTACTATCTTGATATGAAACAACAGACCTTGGGACTTCATGTAGTATCACAATTTCATCAACATAAGTTCTGAGCAACTTGTCTACAAAATCTATCTGATTGATAGACAAAAAATCTTCAGACTTAGTCAGATGATCAATAATCATCAATACAACATCTCAATTTTCGTTTGAATTTTGGTTTGATATTGGTAGCCTCATCACAAAGTCTATAACAATATCCACCTATTTCCGTTATGGTATAAGCAACGGTTGCAGCAACCCACCAGGCTTCTAATGCTCAGCTTTAATCATCCGACAATTAGGACACTTTGCCACGAACTCTACGATATTGCGCTTAAACCTTGTCCACCTGGATAAATCTTTAAGCTCCTGATACATCTTATTGTTTCTTGGATGTATCGTGTATTCTGAATAATATGCCTCATGCATGATTTCTTTTCGTAAATCATTCATATCAAACATGTAAATTCTTTACTTATGCCTCAACAGTTTTAGGGTTTACGATTAGCTTTCACTTGGTCTTATATTTTTTAAAACTATGCATCATTTGGCAATACATCTCTTATTTCATCGTTTGAAGTTGGTTGACTGAGCATCTGATTTAACAGTGCAAATTTTTTATCATTTGGCATCACTACTGATAATTGCAAGCGTTCCATATCTTTTTTAGTTCTTCTTGTTGTGCATTACCACCTGCCTTCCTGCTTAATGCATCTGTCACAATATTTGCTTTTTCTCGGTGATATTGTATATCCAAATCATAATCTTTAATGAGCTGAAGTCATTGCTTTTGCTGTCAATTCAGCTCATTCTGTATAAAAATATACTTTAAACTTCAGTGATCTGTGAATACTTCACACTTAACTTCGTGTAAATAATGTCCCTATATTTTTAAAGCAAATACCACTGCTGCTAACTCTATTTCATGTGTTGGATAATTTTTTTCATGATTCTTTGATTTTCCAAAAAAATAAGCAGTTACGTTCCAATGTTTCATAAACAGACATTCATGTGCTCTTAAAGACACATCACTATAAATCTAAAAGTCCTCTATCCCAAAGGGGATAGTCAATACTGGAGTCGTCATCAAATAACTTTTCAATTTTTGAAATGTTTTTTTACAGTGATCCGTCCACTCAAATTCATGACATTCTAAGTCAATATGAACATGGCATTATGATCTAAGAGAATTTCTTAACAAACCTTCTGTAATAACGTGTCAGGTTTAGGAAACTCTAAACTTCTGTAATAGTGATTTCTTTAGGCCAATCAATTATCGCTTTAATCATGTTCTGGTCCATTGTGATACCTTCACTACTAATAATATGCCCAAGAACACTATGCTCCTCAATCGGAGTTCACACTCTGACAACTTGGTATATAATTGGTTCTTCAATGTTTGCAGAATGATGCAAAATGATCTGTATGATAAGCTTCGTCACTTCTTTAGATTAGAATATCATCAATGAATACAATTATGAATATATATACAATTAT
>NW_018248820.1:0-849 GCF_001263595.1 Phalaenopsis equestris
TTTTTCATCTTCTCTCACCTGGTAATCTTATCAATGCCTTTCCTTTTTCTCTGTATTTGTAAGTTATCCCACTAAAGAGAGGCATTTTTCAACTTGATAGCAGTTAATTTGACCCTCTTCTTCTTTGACACATCCTTATACTTGAAGATTCTTTCAACAAATTACAACCAATCAATAAAGATTTATGGATCCATACCTCCCTCAAACTCTGGCAGATCCACTTTGACGTTGTAGTCTCAGTGCCCTTCAAATGATATCCTCTCTGAAATTCTCTCTATGAAAGGCATTTAGTTACCCCTCTCTAGGCCTCCTCTAATATTGGATTTCGAAATGCCATGGTCTATCTTCTTCATCGCTGAAGTTCTCTCTATGGAAGGAATCTAGATCTTCTTCTCTTTCTACCCTTTGACTCTCTAGATCTTGGTCGAGGGTAACCTCCCTTTGGGTCAAATCATCAATCTTCACAAGCACCTGTTGAAGACGATGGAGCTCTCGCCGTATCACTTCCCGGATTGACTCAGACATATGTCTTCTTGGTGGTAAGATTAGGTTTTGAGATTTGTGGAAGTGGAAATGGTGTTTGTATTTGGTGGTAGGAAAGAAAATTTTAGTTTTATGGCGGATGCTAGAAAGCCCTAGGGTTTATGCTAGCTCTGATACCAAATAATATCAAAACAACTTCAGAAATCAGCAAAAACTAAAGGAATCTTTTATTAGCATTGATTTAGGGTTACAACACGACACAAAATAGAGTGCATAATATGATACAACAACCATACTCTCCGTTTAGGATCAAAAGAGAAGACTGCAATCGGTGAGGTGGTTGCCAAATATTAGTGGTAGGGGTTA
>NW_018248821.1:0-869 GCF_001263595.1 Phalaenopsis equestris
TTTTTCATCTTCTCTCACCTGGTAATCTTATCAATCCCTTTCCTTTTCCTTTGTATTTGTAAGTTATCCCACTAAAGAGAGGCATTCTTCAACTTGATAGCAGTTAATTTGACCCTCTTCTCCTCTGACACATCCTTATACTTGAAGATCCTTTCAGTAAATTACAACCAATCAATAAACTCTTGTGGATCCAAACCTCCCTCAAACTCTGGCGGATCCACTTTGACGTCGTAGTCTCAGTGCCCTCAAATGATATCCTCTCTGAAATTCTCTCTATGAAAGCCATTTAATTACCCCTCTCTAGGCCTCCTCTAATATTAGATTTCGAAATGTTGTGGTCTATCTTCTTCATCGCTGAAGTTCTCTCTATGGAAGGAATCTAGATCTTCTTCTCTTTCTACCCTTTGACTCTCTAGATCTCGGTCGAGGGTAACCTCCCTTTTGGTCACATCATCAATATTCACAAGCCCCTGTTGAAGACGATGGAGCTCTCGCAGTATCACTTCCCGGATTGACTCAGACATATATCTTCTTGGTGGCAAGATTAGGTTTTGAGATTTGTGGAAGTGGAAATGGTGTTTGTATTTGGTGGTAGGAAAGTAAATTTTAGTTTTATGCGGATGCTAGAAAGCCCTAGGATAGTACTAGGTTTAGACTAGCTCTGATACCAAATAATATCAAAACTACTTCAGAAATCAACAGGAACTAAAACAATCTTTTATTAGCACTGATTTAGGGTTACAACACGACACAAAATAGAGTGGATAATACGATACAACAACCATACTCTCCGCTTAGGATCGAAAGAAAAGACCTGGGACGGTGGTGCAATCAGTGAGGTGGTTGCCAAATATTAGTGGTAGGGGTTA
>NW_018248822.1:0-709 GCF_001263595.1 Phalaenopsis equestris
CTCAAACTCTTTTTCAAACAAAAAAAAAACTTCATCATGCATAACAATAAATTCCAAACAAACAATAAAAATCTGTTGAGAAAGCTACACAATAGCGAAAAATCACAAATTGTAAGTGATAGCTAAATCAATATTAATTTATAACATTCAGGCAAATGAAGGAATTTAACAAATTTGACCATGTTAATGAGAATTGCATAATTTCTATGCTGCTTTAACTGACATGATACTTAAAAATTGTGCCAAGAATCAATCGTTGTGCCCTGCATTTATAGCGGAGTTAAAAATCCATCCTGATACTGCTTAGAAATCAGGCACTGATAGTATGCGAGTCTTCACAGATAACTGAGAGAAATACAGGGAAGTTACATATGATCCATCACAAATGAAGGTGGTAAAAAGAAGAGGATACAAATTGATTTGAAAATCTGTTTATACCTCTAGTAAACAGGGGAAGATCGGCGGCAGAGAATGGCGAGGCCGGCTGCTCGACAACAGAGAATGACAGTCCTACGGTGCTCTTGCATAACTCGAATGCGAAGACCAGATCAGAGGCAGAGACAGAGGCAGATGTCGAGGCCGGTTGTTGCTGCTTCAGTGGAAAAATGTTTCCATATGGAGTGTGGATGGAGCTCGGCGTGCGGACTCCAGTAATATGCTGCCACTTATGCTACACCGGGCCCACCTCAAAAACACCACGCACTGAACC
>NW_018248822.1:719-985 GCF_001263595.1 Phalaenopsis equestris
TCAAATAACCTCCACGGTTCAACTTCAATAACCGCGCAGAACAATTCCAATAAGTCCCCAATAACACCGCAATAACCCTTCAATAACACCGCGCGAAGAACCGATTCAATACGTCGTGGTCCCACTTCAATAACTCCCACAGAACAATTACAATAACCGCTTCAATAATGTCGTAATGACCCCCCAATAGCACCACGCGAAGAACCGCCACAATAACCCCTCAATAACCCCGTAAACCAGCTTTAATAACCTCCCAATAATGCTGA
>NW_018248823.1:0-993 GCF_001263595.1 Phalaenopsis equestris
TCTTCCGATAGCACTGAAACCTATCAACTTTTAAGTAGATTTTATGCGTGGCGAAGAAACAGAAATTGCATTTATAAATACTGCAACACTTGACTTTTTGCTAAAGATTTTATACTTGTGCTGTCAAAGAACAATATATAATCAATTTCATGCAAAAAATTGCTTACTGGATGAACATTGTCTATTTAACTGTTTGAAATTTGTTTTATTATGGCATTTACATATACCACAAGATTCTTATGTATTTAGATATCTAACAACTAAACTTTAGTATTTACATGTATAGAACTCAAATCGTTAACATTACATCCATTATCACTATTATTAAGTTTTTAAAAATGAAAGACATATTTTCATGCATAACTTTGTGTCGCCAAAGTGTTATAAATATAAGTATTAAACTTTAGGTATGAGATTTGTAAATACATAAGAATTGTGTGGTATGTATGTAAATTTCTATATTTTTAATTGATGTTTTAGTCTAGAATCATGCTAGTGTGACAAATTAATGAAGGGTTCCTTACTTGCGATGCCATTCAGATGGTTATTATTTAGCATGCAATTGGTCAACCTTATCTTAGTCTTTTTGACAGCGACTTTATATGCTTAAAAATACAAGAATTTGATACTGCTGCTAGAAGATTTAAATCCAAAAACTTAATAACAGTTATAGATTTGATAAAGATGTATATATAAAATATTTAATAATTGTAAAGTCATACTTATCAACGCAAGTATACGTATCGCTTGAGTAATACATGACTCTAATGGAGTTCTAGATATCGATCCCACAGGGAGTAATATTAGAGGCTGCAAACTAAGACGTTAGAAAATCAATACTTAATCACAACAATATAGTTCAAATTGCTTATCTGTCACTAATAGACAATTGAAATAAATATATAATTTTAATAATTCTTAAATAACTAATTCTACTAATAAAGTTTTTAATGTAAAGTTTAATATATAAGAAAATATCATTCTCCTTGTCAA
>NW_018248824.1:0-413 GCF_001263595.1 Phalaenopsis equestris
GGTAGTGTAGATGAGTTCCAAAAATATGCATACTTTATTTAAGTAGGTAAAACTTTCATCTAAAGTTTATGAGGTTTTTCAATAGATGGAACTAGAAATATACTATGTTTAGTAGTATCTAAAATTTTATAATTTTCCTGAACTTAATTCGAATTCTTAGTAATTATCTCCATTGTTTCATCTTCAAAATCTCATTCAGTCTTAGCTTCTTGTTCTTTTTCTTCTAAAATGAATTCATCTTTTTTATCTAATAAACTGCTTCCCTCCACAACCATGGAGGGAGAGCTGAAAATTCCTCTAAGAGACTTCCCCAAATTGATCTCAAAGCCTCTTTGAGACCAACTCTTTAAGACCTCCTCAGTGCAACCTAACCACCATATTGCCCTGAATCCCCTTCCCGGAGCCCAATTTTT
>NW_018248825.1:0-372 GCF_001263595.1 Phalaenopsis equestris
AATTATCTCTTTAAGTGATTTGGGTATTTTGTAAGCCTTTCATATTCACTTAATATACACACACACAAACACCCACACACAAATATATATATATACATAGAGGTTAAATTTATTGATAAACGCCCAAGGGTTAAATTTATTTATAAACGCCCAAAGGTTAAATTTATTGAAATTGAAAAGATACATAGAGGTTGTATGAGAGGACCCAAAAAAAGTGCCTTACCCATATGATACAACAGACACTAGCATCATAAAAGGATGAAACATAGATAAAACACAAAAAAAAAAAAACTTGCATGAAATAAGTTGCTAGGCACAAGCCAGCTTGGTCTTGTCTCTGCCTCTGGTTTTAGAAGCGGCGAAAAAAAAAAT
>NW_018248825.1:555-964 GCF_001263595.1 Phalaenopsis equestris
ATGAGCCCCCAACTCCTGACGAGCAGTAACAACATTTTGATTCTAAAGAGATGGTAAGCATGTCTCTTCAACACTTGATACATCCTGGGGATGTGGAGCTTCAATATTATCCTGATTGAAGCTCCACATCCCCAGGATGCATTAAGTGTTAAATAGACATGCTTACCGTCTCTTTAGACTCAGAATGCTGTTACTGAGTGTTTCAATAGTCTGTGGAATGCGCTCAAGAGCAGAGAAGGGACATGTATGAGGTGGGCAGATCCAGAAGTGTTTTTACTTGAAGGATTTAAATTTGGATGCAACCGATAACATTGAGAAGGAGAATGTCCAAACATACGGCAGTGGGTACAATAAAGTGGTATATGTTTAAGTTTTGCTTGCTGCCAAAATCACTGATGTTGTGTGTCAA
>NW_018248826.1:0-1686 GCF_001263595.1 Phalaenopsis equestris
CTATGCCAGGAAGTACATATCTCACAACATATAGCCATATAGATACTTAGAGAAATACATGACAAATTAATTGGCATGATAGTGAACTTTAGAGTTTTTTTTTTTTAGTTCCATTTTATTTTAAACTGATCACTTTTATGAACTCGGTCATTTTATTCATTCCTAAATAAGATGTGGTGGTATGAAGATGAACAAATAAAGAGAATTGAGACCATCGTAAAAGAAATAAAGTAGTTAGTTGTTCTCATCAAATGGAGATGGTGAGGTAAGCCTATCAGGTTTTGACACAGCATGGATTGAAAGAATTTCATCAAGGGATGATCCGAATAAACATCAATTTCCAAAAACATTGGAATGAATAATGAAGAACCAGCTAGAAGATGGCTCATGAGGGGAGTCCGCCTTCTTCTCTTTATATAATAGGTTTGTTTGTACTCTATCTTGTGTGATTATTCTCACACAATGGAAGCAAGGACATGAACTAAGTGCCAAAGGTAAGGTTTGAATTTTTTTTTAAATCAACAGAAATAAATGAAGAATATGAATTCATACATACCCTGAATAACTTGTATAAGGTTAATGATGAAGATGAATATGATTTATTTATGACTATTCATATATTAGTAAAATGAGGCATCTTTAATGGAAAAAAAGCTTTACCATAAGCACTTATGTATGCTAAACAGACTTATTTGTCTATTGTTGTTGCATCAGGACTTTACTTTTTACGAACACATCTTAAAGATCTTGATGAGGAAAAAGTGTAAGAATTGTCAACTTTGAGAGAATATTTCCTTCAAAGCTTAATGAAGCCAAAATTATTGGGCTCAGCCTTCCCATAAGATCTCCCTTGTATGAGACATGCCATTAAGCTAAGAGAGGAAAAGATTAGCTGGTAACCAAACATGAAAATTATTACTTTTTTTTTCAACTTTTGTTACATGATAATCAGGAAAATATTAATTCTACTATAGGATTCCAATGAACGTGATGCTCTCAGTTCCAACTACACTGCTTCCACTCATTAGAAGCATATAAGCTGAGTTGGTGCAATGGGATAGAATTTTGAAGCTACAACGTACCAATGGAAGTATCTCAGATTCACCTTCAGCTATTGTTGCAACTTATTTGGACACTAACGATTAAAAGTGACTCGAATACTTAACATACATAGTGAAGAGATTTGAAGATCATGGTATATGTCACCTTCACATTTCTAAGTTCAGCTTAAATATGCAAGCTTAAAACATAGATATATTTTAGTTATTAATTATATAAAAAAATTTGAATTTTTTATTATATTATTTGCGTGCAGCACCCTTTTTGTATCCACTTGCTACTTATGAGCATTGTTGGAAGATTCACACAATCAAACAACTAAGAATAGAACATCAGTTCCACAGAAATGTATAATACTCTCGACTTTTTATACAGGTGTATATATATATATATATATATATCTGTCTGTGTGTGTGTGTGTGTGTTCAAGTAACTAAAAATGAATTTTATGATGATATGCAGAAACCATAGAAAAGATGGTCTAGCATGGGAGAGTGATGCCAGTGTTATTGATATTGATGAAACATGCAAGGGACTTAGAATATTAATGTTATAAGGCTATCCCAAAGCCTCTGGTGAAGCTTCTTTTCACATATAGTAGCTGACATATAATCCCCTCATATATAT
>NW_018248827.1:0-7626 GCF_001263595.1 Phalaenopsis equestris
TGGCAAAATTTGGGAATTTTGGCCGAATTTGGGTCTCAAGGGCAGTTAGCTAATTTGGAGGTGCCCAGGGGCAAAAGACCAAGTTGGGCATTTCAAGTGCAATTGGGTAGAGAACCATTTTGAATGAGTCATGGGCCAATGAAATCTCCATTTTGGGTCCCCATGTATTGGTCTTAGCCAGGGTATTGTGAGGGTATAATGAGGGTATGGTGAAGATATTGTATACCTTAGCTCCAAACCAACACCCAGGGTCAATCCTAAGGTAAAGTAGCCCTATAGGAACTCTCCTTGAGTTTCCTCATAATGATCTTACCTACTAAGTGCTAGAGGTTAGGACCAATATGTGGAACTCCAAGTTTAGTGGTGAGGGTACCTTTTCTAGTTTTCTAAGACTAGTCAGTAGGAAAGTCTTATGGCTAGACCTAGACTACTAAAGAAATTTCTAGACCTCAACCAAAAGTGAGGTCAACAGTATTATCGGTTACCTCGCGTGGGTTGCAAAAAGATCTGCTTAAGCCCTTGCAAGATTGGTAGAACTGACTGAGACAACGAACAAACCAGACAGGAGAGGCACGAGCCATGTAAAACTCTAGCCAAACAGAAAATAAATCACACCTCACTACGAAAAAAGCCGGTCAATCACATTGTACCTACCAACCCCGTGTCCGGACCGAACGACCACCTCACAACCGACTACTCCGGTCGACTGTGCCAAAAGACACCGAACAAGATCGTCATACAACCAAACATCGCAACTGACCAACGCGTACTCCAGAGGGCGCAAATACCACTCGATCGGTTGCCTCAATTGGTTGATTTTAAACTAGTCGGCCTGCCAATTACCTCTGATATTGAAATTCAATCAAATATGACATAAAATCTATAGAATCAATTAGAGCATTAATGACATTAAGAATGATTTTCATAACTGTTTTCTTCTTTCCGTAATTGTACAAAACACACATTCATAAATATGGGGCAAAAATGTGAATAAAAGGACCATTTTCTCTCGATTATCTTTACAAAGATCTTATACTTATTCTCCTCTCTCTTCTCCTCTCTCTTCTCCGCTCAGCTATAACTTTCAGATCTTATACTTATTCTCCTCTCTCTTCTCCGCTCAGCTATAACTTTCAAAACGCGATGCACAAAGAACTAATTAAGCATCAAACACATACTAATACTAATCAGATGAATCACAACATATTATTATACGAAGGACAAAGTAAATTACATCACAGTTTCCAAGAGAGGTTATTATTATATCACACTGCCAAACACACAGTAAATTGACTAAAGCCCGATTTTCAGAATATAAAATATTCTCGTATTTGTGAGAGCATGATAGTCGTTGAGAACGGTTAAATAGACCCACGAAACCAAGCAAAACGTCATAAAAGGATCGACAGGCTTTTGCGTGACTGGAATTCAAACAGAGCAATCTAACAAACCACTACGGCCAGACAGCAGTAACGCCAAACAATGAAAACACCAAGAATCCCCGCCTCCCATCACCGCAACCTCCCGCGAAGATTCGTTGCCGACGACGGCGAGTTCTCGCAGCCGATGCTCTCCGCACAAGAGGATGACACGTTAGATCCCAGTTCCGAAACAAGCCGCCCCATCCCACTCTTAATGCTCGGGCTCCACACGCCGTACGAATCCGGCGCAGGAAACAAAAGCTGTTTCTTCGCCGAACCAGCCCTCTCCCTTCCCGGAGTTACCGGCCTCTGCCTCGGCGAACTCTGCGAACGCAGTCGCGCTTTCGCTGATTCCGTCGCTAACATGTAGTTCGGCATATCATGTGCTTTGGCCGACGAGTGAGCAGCAATGCGGCTACTCCATTCCTGCAAAGGCGGCGTTTTGTACGGGGAGGGTGTGGCAGGGGAGCGATGAAAGGGAGATAAGAAATGATGACTGTAAAGTGGGTGCCGCCGGGGTGTCGCGTAGGAGCATGGCGGCGCAGTGTCGATCTCAAGAGTATTGATTGGATTTCGGTCGTCTGTAGAAGCTCTTCCCCTGCTTCTGCTTCTGTTTTCAAACGATGCTCTTGATGCCATCCAACGGTCAAGGCAAATTTGCCACTCTGGATCTCCTCGCAATTCTTCATTCATAACGGAGAGATTGTAATCCGATCTCCAAACCTAACAAAATAAGCGCTTTTTAAAGAACGAGTAACCTAACAAGGGAAGCAGAGTTCCTGGTTTAGATACTACCACATGAAACGTACCGGATGGGAGAATGCGTAAGAATTGATCTTTTCTCTTTTAAAAACTGCTTCTTTTCTGCTCTTTAATATCGTCTGGATCTCCTCAATCGTGCGTGGGCGGTCATCCCAATCGCCGGCTAATATGCCACGTTCTCTCGTCTTCTTCATAAACGCGTCTACTTTAGAATCGCAGATGCAGAAAGACATTCCTATTTTTTGAAGAAGTAGACTAGCATCTTACCAAGGATCTTCTCTGTAAGATATCTTGCAGACGCGTAGAATCCAATATATTGGTATCGTCAGATGCAGCGTAATGCGATCGTGAGGGCCTTATCCGTTGGTCCAGAACACTTCTCTGCACCCTCACAAGAGATTGCATGCATTGCAGAGTTATATTTGCTTTCTTTCGAACGTTGTGCCCTCTCACTAAAGCTTGGAGCTTTACCAGTCCTTTCAAAGCCCGAAGCGCTCTTCTAGCCTTTTCCACCATGAAAAATAAACTATTTGTTGTTAATTTAACGTAGTTATGAAAAAGAAAAGGGCAACAAAAGCTAACGATTAGAATTCACACGAGGTAGCCACGGAAGGCAGTTTGGATTGCAATGGCGGCGTAGTACTCCAGGGGTGAACAAGCTAAACTCACGGCCGGAGCAATGATTTGCAACTGCTCCGGCAACGGCGACGGCGGCGACTGCTTTAACTGCACCCGCTGCTCGTGCTGCGAAGACTTGCGAAAAAAACATCTTCGTTTGTTCTCCCTTCTCTGCGAGCAGAAAATGTGAGAAAAAGTTAAAATTGTGAGAAGAGGAAGAGAGAAGGAGAGTGTTCCGGAGAATGTCGCCATGAATTGACCTTGGTTTTGTCGCCGTTGAGCTCGGGCTTCTTCTCGGAGTTCTTGGAGGGGGATCTGAATGCCCTTTTGAGCAAAGTCAGCCAAGAGCTCCCGCCCCTGCCGCTCATTACAGCACCGGCTTTTGCGTTGTTACCCAAGCATTTCGTAAAGGCCTGTCCTTGGAAGGAAGAGATGCCAAAGCTGAGATGCTGTTATCATCTTCCTCTGCTTTTAATGACTGCGAAACACAGTGAAACACAGTAAAGAGGGAGAGAGAAAGCTTCAAGTGTACGGGACAGCGAGGTTGGAGGCCCGGCAGCGTGGTGTGTCGCACTGGAACGAGGAAAGTATAACGGTGCTAGCTATTCTTTTTGTAAAAGTTATTGATGAGATTCAAACTATACAAATTTTTAGGAAAAAAATTTCATCCGTGATAATTTTAAGTTGATGAGGGGATTAATGAAAATTTTAGGGCCCATCTAGTGTTACGGATGTTAGGGTAGTTATTTTCCAGTGCTCTCACTTTCTCACTCTTTTGTCTTTGTCGCTTGTGTGTATTAAGAACCTCAATTTGATTGGCTGAAAAAACAAATACTATTCGTTTTTTGGGCACACTAACTAGGGCTGTCATCAAGCTAGTCAGATCGAATATATGATAGTTTGAATTTAACTTAGTATGATAATAAGTTGTTCATGTTCGTCTTGAGCTTATGTCAAGCTTTTATACATTATTGAAGCTTGCTTTGTTTAAACTTTTTCGTGTTTGAACTTGATTTGTTTATGACAAGTAAACAAGTACTTAAGTAAGCTAATAAGTATGATGGTTTGGATTTAAGTTAGTATGATGATAAGTTGTTCATGTTCGTCTTGAGCTTGTGTCGAGCTTTTATATATTATTGAAGCTTGCTTTGTTTAAACTTTTTAGTGTTCAAACTTGATTTGTGTATGACAAGTAAACAAGTACTTAAGTAAGCTAATAAACGGACAAAAAAATCAAAGAAGTATTTGGGTTCTCATATTAAAATTTTAATGAATAATTTTACAATATGATCGTAACTACTAATTTATCAAATATAAATAAAATTTTTAAACTTACTGATTAAGTACATCATTCTTAATGAAAGAGCTACACTAGTTCAAATTTTTTAAGTGAAAAAATTAAACTAAACTTAAAAGTTATCAGGATGATCGTTTACTTAACCATGTTGTTAATAAAAGAATAGCAAAAAGGCAGTCCACATTAATATTGTTGATAATTGTAGTGTGATGGTCATATAAAATGTGTTCATTACATTCAAGATTATGAAAACTCTATTAAGAAAATTTTTTTTATGGCACACTCTTTAACTTCAAATGTCTCATTCTAAATCACTTTTCACTTTTTTTTTATTAAACAATTACAACTTAAATAATTTACAAAAAAATAAAAAATAAAAATAAAAAAAGAATATGAATGCTTACCTTGATAAGAATCTTTTTTTTTATAAAGCAGACCTACAACAAATCTAAAAAGTGATTGCATCATATTTATCCTCTTAAAAAGAAATATGACTTACTTCAACTAAGAATATCAATGAGTAAAAAGATGTATTAATTTCTGCACGAGAAAAAATATACTATAATTTCTCAAAATATGTGATTATTAATGTTAATAACATTCATTCACATTGAATACATAGATTATGATTTATAATGAATAAAAAAATATTGGTAATAGTTTTTTTCAAAAATAGATAATCATTTTCATCATATTATCAATCATTTGTGGGTTGCCAACAATAAAAAAAAAAAGAGAAAATTCTGAAAAAATAACTTATCTTCCCCGAAAAATATGCATCCAAGTTGATAAATAATAATAACGTAGTTCACATTGAATGCTTGCACCATATTTAACCTCTTGAAAGCAATATGACTTACTTCAACCAAGAATATCAATAAGTAAAAAGATGTATTAATTTCTTCACGAGAAAAAAAAAATATTATAATTTCTCAAAATATGTGATTATTAATGTTAATAACATTCATTCACATTGAACACATAGATTATGATTTATAATGAATAAAAAAATATTGGTAATAGTTCTTTTCAAAAATAGATAATCATTTTCATCGTATTGTCAATCATTTGTGGGTTGCCAACAATAAAAAAAAAGAGAAAATTCTGAAAAAATAACTTATCTTCCCTCGAAAAATATGCATCCAAGTTGATAAATAAAAAGAAAGTAATTCACATTGAATGCTTGCACAAAATAATATTGAAATCCATCATTGCTTGCAAAAAACTACGATCATGTCTTTTAATACTCCTGAAGAAAGATCAATAACTTTAACATCTTTATCATGTAATTAAAGTAAAATTTTTATGATGCAATATAAAGATGAAAATATTATAAACTCATAAAAATTAATGATAAAAAATAATACCATTGATTTCTTTTTAATTCCATAATGATTTCTAAACCGATATTTTCCACACATAAGAACTTGAATGGTGCTTGAACCCAATGATGAGCAACATGTATTTATAGCGCGTAATCTAGCACTGAAATTTGATTATAATGCAACAGTAATAGGTATTGAACGTATTTCACAAGTAATTATAGATATTATATGAAAAATTGACTTGTTAGCTTTCTACTTCTTCTATAAAGCATGAAACTGATCATGGTCAAGAATATAAAAACTTTCTTCCAAATAGACGTCAAGTTCAAACTTTAGATTCTCAATGTCATCACCACTAAGAAAATTTTCAACCATTTGTCTTCCGGCCTTATAAGGATTTCCTCTTAAAGTAAAATGATTACTTCATCCAAGATAATTAACAATCTCCACATTAGAATATTTGACACATGGGCATTCACATAGTCATCACACAATTCCTATAGAAACTTAAGAATAGTTGGAACATGACTTAGAGCTTCATTAGTTGGACAAATCTTAGATAATGCAAATTTAATAAATTTTATTTTATTTTCTGGTTCATTGACTAAGACTCCCGTTGAGGTCCTGGATCAACCATAGATTGCAAGTGCTCCTCAACCGACCGATGTACTAGGAGTTGCTGGAGGTGACAGACGAGTTGTTCAAAGAGAAAAGAGTAGCCGATGATCTTTCATGACTAAATGTTGCCGTAGCTACTTGGTCTAAGATGGAGAGGATCCTGAATACATGCTTTTACTTTTGTCTTAGAATTTGTTTAGATTTTTTTTTCTTGCTTTATCCATTTTTGTTTCTTGTGGACGAGGATGCTTGAATTGGGAGTTTGCACTTTGTTGGAGATAATAGAGATCCAACTGTGGTGGTGTCTTAGGTGCTTTAAGTGTTGGCTGGAAGCAAGGAGATCGTAGTCAATTGTCTGGATGATCCTATTGAGACCCACGAAGAAGTGATTGAGGGATGCATGATGTCCCCAAGAGCTTTTACTCTTCGACTTGATGAAATAGAGGTTTATCTGGCTCGGTAAGAGGATGATTGTCGTGTGGTGTTGATCCGACTGGTGAAGATGCAATTGGAAACAATTGATCTTTTTCGAGAAGTATCTGAACTCCGGGAAGATGCATTCATGGAGAGAGACATTCTGAGGCAGATTGAGTGAATCTGTTCCAGCTCGGCGGTCAAATGTTATATAGGAGATTATTTAGAAAGGGTCTTTCCTTGATGAGGCAGCTGAGAACCAGTTTGTTAAGTACCTCAAGTGGGACTAGGGTCCGATTGTAATGAATTTATAATTGAAACAAAAATATTTTATTTTTCTCTTAATTTCTAAGTTGATTTGATGTTCCAAATCCACAAATGGTCGAGTCAAAGCACACACGCCAAACATTTAGCCTTGTAGTTGTGACCAAGCAGCCGATTTTGACCCCGTCTGATGTAGCATTTGTGGAGGAGGCTTTTGTCTTTGACTCGACCATTAGGTTTCGAGTTGCTTGTCTAAATGAGAGGGCCAAAGATTGATTTGGAGACTACCTGGTTGTTTGCAGAGATCATTTGAGATATGGGTTCTGAGTGCCTCTATCTTAGGAACTTAGAGCAATTTTCAATTGGTAGGGGGTAATTCCGGCGCAAATCAATTCAAATTCTATTGTGGTGATAATGAAATGTAGTTTTCTGTCGGTGAAGAGAATGTCATGGTCGACCAACTTGTTTAGGCACATGTTCTTCTTTAGGGTGGATACTGATGGATATGTGTAGTTCGAAACAGTTAGTTGGTTTCACTTCTTAGGCTTGGAGAACAAAGTGAATGACTAGATTTTTATGTGTTCTTCATCGCCTCGTTCTCTGAGAATTGAGAAATCCAAACTGTGTCGAGTGGGGATGTCTTCAAGAGGAAGAGAGGATTGATAATCGTCAATAAGGACTTGTTCTTTGAAGTTTTTGCATGAATGATGACGGATTTGTCAGCTATCTCTGACGTGGAAGAGGCAGAAAGAGAGGTGGCAGTAGTTTCTCGAACTGCTTGGAAGAAGACCAAAGATAAGGCTTGGGCAAAGATTGCTCCTACCCAAGAAATCAAGGCAATTGAAAGAAGGTTTATCAAGGCTCGTGACGATTTAGTCGGCTCTTTAGATTATGAATTTATATATAT